>NC_057800.1:332188992-332320986 GCF_018294505.1 Triticum aestivum | reverse complement strand
AAAATAAAGATGACCCTCGGGTTGGCTGACCCAAGGGAAGGCTAATAGGTTGTTAGGAAAATGTAAAACCAAGGTTGGGCCTTGCTGGAGGAGTTTTATTCAAAGCGAACGGTCAAGGGGTCCCCATAACACCCAACCATGTAAGGAACACAAAAATCAAGGAACATAACACCGGTATGACGGAAACTAGGGCGGCAAGAGTTGAACAAAACACCAGGCATAAGGCCGAGCCTTCCACCCTTTACCAAGTATATAGATGCATTAAATAAATAAGATATATTGTGATATCCCAACAATAATCATGTTCCAACATGGAACAAATTTCAGCTTCATCGGCAACTAACAACGCTATAAGAGGGGCTGAGCAAAAGCGGTAACATAGCGAAACAATGGTTTGCTAGGAAAGGTGGGTTAGAGGATGACATGGCAAAATGGGAGGCATGATATAGCAAGTGGTAGGTATCGCGGCATAGCAATAGAGCGAGCAACCAGCAAGCAAAGATAGAAGTGATTTCGAGGGTATGGTCATCTTGCCTGAGATCCTGCAAGGAAGAAGAACGGGTCCATGAAGAAGACAAACGGACATAGTCGAACGGATCCTCACAAACGCGACGTTATCGGAACTAACCCGAAGAAGCAACACCGGAAAGAAGCATACAACATAGTAAACAACCATCAAAACAACATGGCATGATGAACAACCAAGTATGATGCATGTCCGGTTTAATGAAGCATGGCATGGCAAAGTGCACAAGCAATCCTACAAATTAAGTGGAGCTCAATATGCAACGAGTTGCATATTGACGAAACACCACGTCACTTATTTAGTTCTCTCCCGTTTATGTACTCAACAAAATTAAATGTTGGTTATCATGGCAAGAGGTGAAGCATAAATAAACTACCTATCTAGACAAGTTTAAATGAGGCCGGAACAACAAGCAACAAGTCCAAAGAAATCCTCATGAGCATATATTACATTTGGTATTGTTCTGCCCTAAACCATATTTTATTGTTGTTAAACATGCAAGACGAGTGCACCATGTTAAACTAGGCATTTTTCTACCACATTTACATATAAAGTTTATTAAAAACCGAGCTACAGTTATTTAGTTATCAATTAAATCATTTTAGCATGGCATAGGAGCAAATTTAACCAAACAACATTTTAAACATTTTAAACATGCATGAAAGTGGCAAAATATTAAAGTACACAAAATTCTAAGCACTTTTCATATATAAATCATTTTAAATCGATGCATGGTTATTAAGTTATTATATGCATGAAGTAAAGGGGGTTTTCTGCAAAACTAGTAACAAGGGATAATTGGACAAATTCGCAGTCAGGGAAAAAACACACTAGGCCAAAACTAGAAGGTACTTTGCGGCAGATGGGCTGCTCACCATGGGCCTAGGCCCAATCGAAAGCAGAGGAGGCCGGCTTAGGGAGCGGGCAGGCCGCGGTTGCTGGGCCCGGGTCGGCGTGGGTGGGCCTGGAGGCGCGGTCAACGGGAGCGGGCAACATCGGGTCCTCGTTTGAAGCACAGGCGAGGCATCGATGGATCCGGGTAGGGAAGGCTGCTCCCGCCGGTGGACTTGACGGATCGAGGTCGGGGAAGGCCCTGGTGACCACGGTGGGACTTGGCGGACTCTTGCGACTCCGGCAGCTCCAGGTGAAGGAAAACGAGGAGGAGGAAGGGTGATGAGGACATCAATACCATTGTTACACCCACAACCCCTACTGCTACATATACGGGACCAATTACTAGAGCTCGCGCACGCCAATTAAATTATCAGGTACTTTCGTTTCTTGGTAATGATTCTAATGTTCATGAGAATATGATGCTGCTTAAATTGGATACATTTGTTTTGCTTACAAATGAAGGGCCTAGCTTGGAGAAGGATGAACATTGGAGCAAGAACAAGCATGGAGATGATGCCATGCGCAAGGGGAACAAGAACGGAGTTACAAGTGATGATTTCGGGACTTTGAAGCCAGCATAATGGGTGCATGAAGCCTTGGACGAAATATACAAGATGCCACTTTATAAATTTCGTCCCGAGGCTATTATAGGTGCTGCGTCACCTTTTTATTGGGCCAGGCCCATGTAATTTTGAAATACATAAGTATAGGCTATTTTTAGAGTCCGTATGTGTGGGGAAACAAGGGATAGGGTTGATTTCGGACCCCTCCACCAAGGGCCACGAAATTCCCCTCTCTTCCTCCATATATACAGCCCTTAGGGCACCGTTTAGACTTTGGGTTTTGTTTAGATTAAAAGTTCGCCATAGCTGCAACTTCGCGTACTTCGTTTGTGTTCAACGACCAGACAAAGGCGTCACAGAACCCCACCTTGATCAATAAAGCTTTCATCTTATATTCGCAATATCCAGATTGCAATCTCAGTTTCTTGCTTGTTCTTCGTTTGCTCGCAGGAAACAGACCCTCATGGTCAGGTTGATCGTGCTCCGGCGTGGTCAATAACCTCTCGGAGTTGGTTTAGCGATTGCTAAGGCGCGACGTCCTCGCACGTTCGTAGTCGGATCGTCAAAGTCGACTTCCACCAAAGCGATATCCATCATCTCATCGAAAGACGGGACACCTTTGCCTCTATCAAGTGGTATCAGATTTCCAGGTTGCTCGGTGAGATTTTACAGTTTTTCGTAGTTTAGATCGAGTCTGTTCTTCATACCTATAGTCCACGAAAAAGCCACAAAAAAATTAGGGTTAGTTCATCATATCCGAACCAATCTAAGCCTTTGCATAATCTTTTTAGGGTTTTGCTTTGTTGAATTTGCGGTTGCATCGTCGTGTCTAGTTGCTGGTCTTAGAGTCTAGTCTTTTAGAGTTTTGAGTTCTGGTCATAAGTTGTCACGCCGCCGCCGCACCATCATCATCACCCCTGCCATCTACCACCACCGCTTATCCGCCACCGCTTCGAATCCGTATCCATATACCACCACAGCTGTCATATACCACCACCGCTGCCATCTACCACCATATATCCACCACCAATCCGAGTTCTTGTCATATTAGGTTTGTTTTCGAGATCCATCTAGATTCCGATTCGTGTTTCCTTGCCGGAGTAGGTTTCGGAAAAAACAAGAGTCCGGAAACCACCCTCCGTTTAGGCCCAAAATTTTTCGAAAACGCATTTTTCGAAAAAAATTCTGGCTATCCTATTTTTAGGTGTTTCTGAGTGTTTTGAAACAGGTGCCATTATAGGAAGTTTTTTTTGACCCGTTTCCAGTTTTTGGGTCCGGGCAGTCAAAAAAAAATTTGGTCGAAAAAATTTCGTGCCCATCCTGTCAGTTTGAGCTAGGAAGAGTTTTGAGACGCTCGCCATTATAGTGATTTTATGCAAAAAAAAAGCAGCGCAAAAAAAAGAGCACAAAAAAAAGAGCGCAAAAAAATATATTCCAGAGTGTGCTTTTCCCTTGTTTACGTGCCGCGCCATGATTTCGTTGGTGTTCTAGGCTCGCGTCTCTAGCACAGTCTAGCCTAGGACCAGCACAGTACCGTCGTTGAGCGTTTATTCAACTTTGCATCTCTGAATTGATTATTGCTGACCCTTTTTGCTACCATATTATAAGCCTTCCCAGCTCCACATACATCTACGTCGTGCGTTTGACTCTCCCTGGTAATCGCTCTATCCAAGCTTTGAGAGTTGTGACTACAAGGGTTGCCGATCACCGCCTGTTGCTGGGTAAGAACTGGTAAGAATTTGAGTTTTGCTTGACGGATTTGTGACACCCACCACCACCACTTGTTAGTAGTCTGTAGGATCATATTCTTGTGTGTTTCTATTGCTGCTAACCATGCCAGGATCACAAGCCGACGAGACTGACTGGGAGAACATGACGAATAAGGATTTGCATGATAAATTTCAGCAAATGATGAGTGGACAGGTGCAAGATGTGCTAAACAGATTTGAAGAGGCCATGGAGAAGATAGATGGCATGGAGAAGACGTTCGAAACAAAGCTCGATAACAAGTTTAATGAATTGCTCGCGCGTCTTCCACCACCACCACCCGCTGCACCTAACGCACCTCTCCAACAACAACAACAACGACTACCTCCACGTCGCGAAACAGATCTCCACCGAGCGAGCCGTGTTCCTCTTGCGTTTGGCCAAACTGTTGGTGCTGCTGTTGATACTTCTGTGGCTCCTGCTGCTGATGCGGAGGAGGATGATTATGTGGGAGATTATGAGGATGAGGTCGATCAAAATCAGCACTACGTGCAGCCACCTGCACCACCACCAGCAGGTCGACCTCAGGTATATATTCATAATGGTAGGCCTGCACCACCACCTCAGGTACGAGATGATGTCCATATTCCTAAACTGAAATTGAATATTCCACCATTTGAGGGTAGATATGTTCCTGATATATATCTTACTTGGGAGTTAGAAACTGAACACGTTTTACATGTTTACAATATCCCGAGGAGAGACGGGTTGCTGCTGCTGTTTGTGCTTTCACTAGTTTTGCATGTGTATGGTGGTCTGAACATTGTAGATTATATCCTATTCCCGTTACTTGGGCTGCTTTGAAAACTTCTATGCGTACTCGTTGGGTTCCACCATATTATCAACGTGAATTGCTTCAAAAATTACAGCGCTTAAGACAAGGAAAAAATTCTGATAGAGGCAAAGGTGTCCCGTCTTTCGATGAGATGATGGATATCGCTTTGGTGGAAGTCGACTTTGACGATCCGACTACGAACGTGCGAGGACGTCGCGCCTTAGCAATCGCTAAACCAACTCCGAGAGGTTATTGACCACGCCGGAGCACGATCAACCTGACCACGAGGGTCTGTTTCCTGCGAGCAAACGAAGAACAAGCAAGAAACTAAGATTGCAATCTGGATATTGCGAATATAAGATGAAAGCTTTATTGATCAAGGTGGGGTTCTGTGACGCCTTTGTCTGGTCGTTGAACACAAACGAAGTACGCGAAGTTGCAGCTATGGCGAACTTTTAATCTAAACAAAACCCAAAGTCTAAACGATGCCCTAAGGGCTGTATATATGGAGGAAGAGGGGGGGGAATTTCGTGGCCCTTGGTGGAGGGATCCGAAATCAACCCTATCTCTTGTTTCCCCACACATACAGACTCTAAAAATAGCCTATACTTATGTATTTCGAAATTACATGGGCCTGGCCCAATAATAAGGTGACGCAGCACCTAAAATAGCCTCGGGACGAAATTTATGAAGTGGCATCTTGTATATTTCGTCCAAGGCTTCATGCACCCATTATGGTGGCTTCAAAGTCCTGAAATCATCACTTGTAACTCCGTTCTTGTTCCCCTTGCGCATGCCATCATCTCCATGCTTGTTCTTGCTCCAATGTTCATCCTTCTCCAAGCTAGGCCCTTCATTTGTAAGCAAAACAAATGTATCCAATTTAGGCAGCATCATATTCTCATGAATATTAGAATCATTACCAAGAAACGAAAGTACCTGGTAATTTAGTTGGCGTGCACGAGCTCTAGTAATTGGTCCAGTATGTATAGCAGCAGGGGCTGTGGGTGTAACAATTGTATTGATGTCCTCATCAAATTGCTTCAAAAATTGCAGCGTTTAAGACAAGGGAAAAATTCTGTAGAAGAATATTATCAGGAATTACAAACTGGCATGATTAGATGTGGTATTGTTGAGGAGAATGAAGCTATGCTTGCACATTTTCTGGGTGGATTAAATAGAGAGATTCAGACCATTTTAGACTATAAGGAGTATACTAATATCACTCGTTTATTCCATCTTGCTTGTAAAGCTGAACGTGAAGTGCAGGATCGACAAGCATTGGGGCGAACTAACTTTTCTGCAGGCCGACCTTCATCATGGACACCACGTGCATCTTCTACTTCAACTGCACCAGCACCTCCATCCGGTGCCACCTCCAGCCGTGATACAAGAAAACAGGCACAACCACCATTATCTGCCAAGAGCGCACCTGCGGGGCCTGCACAGCGTTCTTCTTCTTCCATGGCATCAACAGGGCACACAAGTGATATTATTTGTCGTCGTTGTAAGGGAGGAGGTCATTATGCGAGAGAATGCAAATCTACGCGTGTGATGATTGCTACCGCGGATGGTGGATATGAGTCCGCTAGTGACTATGATGAGGAGACTTTGGCTCTTATTACACGTGAAGAACATGGTGGAGATGATTCTGATCATGAGACGCAATACATGGCTCCTGAAGACGCTGACAGGTATGAATGTTTAGTTGCTCAACGTGTTTTGAGTGTGCAGGTCACACAAGCTGAGCAAAATCAGAGGCACAATTTGTTCCATACCAAGGGAGTTGTGAAGGAACGTTCTGTGCGCGTCATCATAGACGGAGGAAGCTGCAACAACTTGGCTAGCATGGAGATGGTGGAGAAGCTTTCTCTCACCACAAGACCACATCCACATCCTTACTACATCCAATGGTTCAACAACAGCGGCAAGGTTAAGGTAACACGTACTGTTCGTGTGCATTTTAGTATCTCTACATATGCTGATTATGTTGATTGTGATGTGGTACCTATGCAAGCATGTTCCTTATTACTTGGTAGACCATGGCAATTTGATAAAAATTCTGTACACCATGGTAGAAACAATCACTATACTCTTGTTCATAAGGATAAAAATATTACTTTGCTTCCTATGACTCCTGATTCCATTTTGAAAGATGATATTAATAGAGCTAATAAAGCACAACAGGAGAAGAATAAGAGTGAAAATCAGATTGTGGCAAAAGAATTTGAGCAACAAATGAAGCCTAATAATAAACCATCTAGTGTTGCTTCTGAAATTAAATTGAAAAGTGCATGTTTCTTTGCCACCAAATCTGATATTGATGAGCTAGATTTCAGCAAATCTGTTTGCTATGCTTTTGTGTGCAAAGATGATAGAGGCAGAGGTGTCCCGTCTTTCGATGAGAAGATGGATATCGCTTGGTGGAAGTCGACTTTGACGATTCGACTACGAACGTGCGAGGACGTCGCGCCTTAGCAATCGCTAAACCAACTTCGAGAGGTTATTGACCACGCCGGAGCACGATCAACCTGACCACGAGGGTCTGTTTCCTGCGAGCAAACGAAGAACAAGCAAGAAACTAAGATTGCAATCTGGATATTGCGAATATAAGATGAAAGCTTTATTGATCAAGGTGGGGTTCTGTGACGCCTTTGTCTGGTCGTTGAACACAAACGAAGTACGCGAAGTTGCAGCTATGGCGAACTTTTAATCTAAACAAAACCCAAAGTCTAAACGATGCCCTAAGGGCTGTATATATGGAGGAAGAGGGGGGGAATTTCGTGGCCCTTGGTGGAGGGGTCCGAAATCAACCCTATCTCTTGTTTCCCCACACATACGGACTCTAAAAATAGCCTATACTTATGTATTTCGAAATTACATGGGCCTGGCCCAATAATAAGGTGACACAGCACCTAAAATAGCCTCGGGACGAAATTTATGAAGTGGCATCTTGTATATTTCGTCCAAGGCTTCATGCACCCATTATGGTGGCTTCAAAGTCCTGAAATCATCACTTGTAACTCCGTTCTTGTTTCCCTTGCGCATGCCATCATCTCCATGCTTGTTCTTGCTCCAATGTTCATCCTTCTCCAAGCTAGGCCCTTCATTTGTAAGCAAAACAAATGTATCCAATTTAGGCAGCATCATATTCTCATGAACATTAGAATCATTACCAAGAAACGAAAGTACCTGGTAATTTAGTTGGCGTGCACGAGCTCTAGTAATTGGTCCAGTATGTATAGCAGCAGGGGTTGTGGGTGTAACAATTGTATTGATGTCCTCATCAAATTCTGTAGAAGAATATTATCAGGAATTACAAACTGGCATGATTAGATGTGGTTTTGTTGAGGAGAATGAAGCTATGCTTGCACGTTTTCTGGGTGGATTAAATAGAGAGATTCAGACCATTCTAGACTATAAGGAGTATACTAATATCACTCGTTTATTCCATCTTGCTTGTAAAGCTGAACATGAAGTGCAGGATCAACAAGCATTGGCGCGAACTAACTTTTCTGCAGGCCGACCTTCATCATGGACACCGCGTGCATCTTCTACTTCAACTGCACCAGCACCTCAATTAGGTGCCTCCTCCAGTCGTGATACAAGAAAACAGGCACAACCACCATTATCTGCCAAGAGCGCACCTGCTGGGCCTGCACGGAGTTCTTCTTCTTCCATGGCATCAACAGGGCACACAAGTGATATTATTTGTCGTCGTTGTAAGGGAGGAGGTCATTATGCGAGAGAATGCAAATCTCCGCGTGTGATGATTGCTACCGCGGATGGTGGATATGAGTCCGCTAGTGACTATGATGAGTTGACTTTGGCTCTTATTACACGTGAAGAACATGGTGGAGATGATTCTGATAATGAGACGCAATACATGGCTCCTGAAGACGCTGACAGGTATGAATGTTTAGTTGCTCAACGTGTTTTGAGTGTGCAGGTCACACAAGCTGAGCAAAATCAGAGGCACAATTTGTTCCATACCAAGGGAGTTGTGAAGGAACGTTCTGTGCGCGTCATCATAGACGGAGGTAGCTGCAACAACTAGGCTAGCATGGAGATGGTGGAGAAGCTTTATCTCACCACAAGACCACATCCACATCCTTACTACATCCAATGGTTCAACAACAGCGGCAAGGTTAAGGTAACATGTACTGTTCGTGTGCATTTTAGTATCTCTACATATGCTGATTATGTTGATTGTGATGTGGTACCTATGCAAGCATGTTCCTTATTACTTGGTCGACCATGGCAATTTGATAAAAATTCTGTACACCATGGTAGAAACAATCATTATACTCTTGTTCATAAGGATAAACATATTACTTTGCTTCCTATGACTCCTGATTCTATTTTCAAAGATGATATTAATAGAGCTAATAAAGCAAAACAGGAGAAGAATAAGAGTGAAAATCAGATTGTGGCAAAAGAATTTGAGCAACAAATGAAGCCTAATAATAAACCATCTAGTGTTGCTTCTGAAATTAAATTGAAAAGTGCATGTTTATTTGCCACCAAATCTGATATTGATGAGCTAGATTTCAGCAAATCTGTTTGCTATGCTTTTGTGTGCAAAGATGCATTATTTTCATTCGGGGACGTGCCTTCCTCCTTGCCTCCTGCTGTCACTAACATTTTGCAGGAGTTCGCTGACGTTTTTCCACAAGACGTGCCACCGGGATTACCGCCTATTCGAGGGATTGAGCATCAGATTGACTTAATTCCCGGTGCTTCACTGCCAAACCGTGCGCCATACCGTACCAATCCAGAGGAGACGAAGGAGATTATGCGTCAAGTACAAGAGCTTCTCGACAAAGGTTATATACGCGAATCCCTTAGTCCTTGTGCTGTTCCTATTATTCTAGTGCCGAAAAAGGATGGTACATCACGTATGTGTGTTGATTGTAGAGGCATTAATAATATTACTATTCGTTATCGTCATCCTATTCCTAGGCTAGATGATATGCTTGATGAATTGAGTGGCTCTACAATATTCTCCAAAGTTGATTTGCCTAGTGATGAATGGAAAACAGCATTTAAAACAAAGTTTGGTTTATATGAGTGGTTAGTCATGCCTTTTGGGTTAACTAATGCGCCTAGTACTTTCATGAGACTAATGAACGAAGTTTTACGTGCTTTCATTGGACGATTTGTGGTAGTCTATTTTGATGATATACTGATTTATAGCAAATCTTTGGAAGAACATTTGGAACATTTACGTGTTGTTTTTATTGCTCTACGTGATGCACGTTTGTTTGGTAACCTTGGGAAGTGCACCTTTTGCACCGACCGAGTATCTTTTCTTGGCTATGTTGTTACTCCACAGGGAATTGAAGTTGACAAAGCCAAGATTGAAGCTATTGAGAGTTGGCCGCAGCCCAAAACGGTCACACAAGTGAGGAGTTTTCTTGGCCTCGCTGGATTCTATAGGCGTTTTGTGAGAGATTTCAGCACCATTGCTGCACCTCTCAACGAGCTTACAAAGAAGGATGTGCCTTTTGTTTGGTGTACCGCACAGGAAGAAGCCTTCACGGTATTGAAAGATAAGTTGACACATGCTCCTTTACTCCAACTTCCTGATTTTAATAAGACTTTTGAGCTTGAATGTGATGCTAGTGGAATTGGATTAGGAGGTGTGTTATTACAAGATGGCAAACCTGTTGCATACTTTTCTGAAAAATTGAGTGGGCCTAGTCTGAATTATTCTACTTATGATAAAGAATTATATGCTCTTGTTCGGACTTTAGAAACATGGCAACATTATTTATGGCCCAAAGAATTTGTTATACATTCTGATCATGAATCTTTGAAACATATTAAAAGTCAAGCTAAACTGAATCGTAGACATGCTAAATGGGTTGAACTCATTGAGACTTTCCCTTATGTCATTAAACACAAGAAGGGAAAAGAAAATGTTATTGCTGATGCATTGTCTCGCCGCTATACTATGCTTTCACAACTTGACTTCAAAATTGATAGAGGCAAAGGTGTCCCGTCTTTCGATGAGATGGTGGATTTCGCTTTGGTGGAAGTCGACTTTGACGATCCGACTACGAACGTGCGAGGACGTCGCGCCTTAGCAATCGCTAAACCAACTCCGAGAGGTTATTGACCACGCCGGAGCACGATCAACCTGACCACGAGGGTCTGTTTCCTGCGAGCAAACGAAGAACAAGCAAGAAACTAAGATTGCAATCTGGATATTGCGAATATAAGATGAAAGCTTTATTGATCAAGGTGGGGTTCTGTGACGCCTTTGTCTGGTCGTTGAACACAAACGAAGTACGCGAAGTTGCAGCTATGGCGAACTTTTAATCTAAACAAAACCCAAAGTCTAAACGATGCCCTAAGGGCTGTATATATGGAGGAAGAGGGGGAGAATTTCGTGGCCCTTGGTGGAGGGGTCCGAAATCAACCCTATCTCTTGTTTCCCCACACATATGGACTCTAAAAATAGCCTATACTTATGTATTTCGAAATTACATGGGCCTGGCCCAATAATAAGGTGACGCAGCACCTAAAATAGCCTCGGGACGAAATTTATGAAGTGGCGTCTTGTATATTTCGTCCAAGGCTTCATGCACCCATTATGGTGGCTTCAAAGTCCTGAAATCATCACTTGTAACTCCGTTCTTGTTTCCCTTGCGCATGCCATCATCTCCATGCTTGTTCTTGCTCCAATGTTCATCCTTCTCCAAGCTAGGCCCTTCATTTGTAAGCAAAACAAATGTATCCAATTTAGGCAGCATCATATTCTCATGAACATTAGAATCATTACCAAGAAACGAAAGTACCTGGTAATTTAGTTGGCGTGCACGAGCTCTAGTAATTGGTCCAGTATGTATAGCAGCAGGGGCTGTGGGTGTAACAATTGTATTGATGTCCTCATCATTAGTCATGCCTTTTGGGTTAACTAATGCACCTAGTACTTTCATGAGATTAATGAACGAAGTTTTACGTGCTTTCATTGGACGATTTTATGGTAGTTTACTTTGATGACATATTGATTTATAGCAGATCTTTGGAGGAACATTTGGAACATTTACGTGCTGTTTTTATTGCTCTACGTGATGCACGTTTGTTTGGTAACCTTGGGAAGTGCACCTTTTGCACCGACCGAGTATCTTTTCTTGGCTATGTTGTTACTCCACAGGGAATTGAAGTTGATAAAGCCAAGATTGAAGCCATTGAGAGTTGGCCGCAGCCCAAAACGGTCACACAAGTGAGGAGTTTTCTTGGCCTCGCTGGATTCTATAGGCGTTTTGTGAGAGATTTCAGCACCATTGCTGCACCTCTCAATGAGCTTACAAAGAAAGATGTGCCTTTTCTTTGGGGTACCGCACAGGAAGAAGCCTTCACGGTATTGAAAGATAAGTTGACACATGCTCCTTTACTCCAACTTCCTGATTTTAATAAGACTTTTGAGCTTGAATGTGATGCTAGTGGAATTGGATTAGGAGGTGTGTTATTACAAGATGGCAAACCTGTTGCATACTTTTCTGAAAAATTGAGTGGGCCTAGTCTGAATTATTCTACTTATGATAAAGAATTATATGCTCTTGTTCGGACTTTAGAAACATGGCAACATTATTTATGGCCCAAAGAATTTGTTATATATTCTGATCATGAATCTTTGAAACATATTGAAACTCAAGCTAAACTAAATCGTAGACATGCTAAATGGGTTGAATTCATTGAGACTTTCCCTTATGTCATTAAACACAAGAAGGGAAAAGAAAATGTTATTGTTGATGCATTGTCTCGTCGCTATACTATGCTTTCACAACTTGACTTCAAAATATTTGGTTTAGAGACCATCAAAGATCAATATGTGCATGATGCTGATTTTAAAGATGTAATGCAGAATTGTAAAGAAGGAAGAATGTGGAATAAGTTTGTTGTTAACGATGGATTTGTGTTTCGTGCTAACAAGCTATGCATTCCAGCTAGCTCCGTTCGTCTTTTGTTGTTGCAGGAGGCGCATGGAGGAGGATTAATGGGACACTTTGGCGTGAAGAAGACGGAGGACGTACTGGCTACACATTTCTTTTGGCCAAAGATGAGACGGGATGTTGAGCGTTTTATTGCTCGCTGCACTACATGTCAAAAAGCTAAGTCACGACTCAATCCTCATGGTTTATATATGCCTTTGCCTGTACCTCGTGTTCCTTGGGAGGATATATCTATGGACTTTGTTTTAGGTTTACCTCGAACAAAGAAGGGGAGGGATAGCATATTTGTTGTCGTGGATAGATTCTCGAAAATGGCACACTTTATACCATGTCATAAAAGCGATGATGCTGTTAATGTTGCTGATTTGTTCTTTCATGAAATTATTCGCTTGCATGGTGTGCCAAATACTATTGTTTCAGATCGTGATACTAAATTTCTTAGCCACTTTTGGAGATGTTTATGGGCTAAGTTGGGAACTAAACTACTTTTTAGTACTACTTGTCACCCCCAAACTGATGGACAAACTGAAGTAGTCAATAGAACGTTGTCTACTATGCTTAGGGCTGTTTTGAAGAATAATAAGAAAATGTGGGAGGAATGCTTGCCTCATATTGAATTTGCTTATAATCGTTCATTGCATTCTACTACTAAGATGTGCACTTTTGAAGTTGTGTATGGTTTCCTACCTCGTGCACCTATTGATTTGTTGCCTCTTCCATCTTCGGAGAAGGTTAATTTTGATGCTAAACAACGTGCTGAATTGATTTTAAAAATGCATGAGTTAACTAAGGAAAACATTGAGCGTATGAATGCTAAATATAAACTTGCTGGAGATAAGGGTAGAAAACATGTTGTGTCTGCACCTGGAGATCTTGTTTGGTTACATTTGCGTAAGGATAGATTTCCTAATTTGCGCAAATCAAAGTTAATGCCACGTGCTGATGGTCCCTTTAAGGTGTTAGAGAAAATAAATGATAATGCATATAAACTTGAGCTGCCTGCAGATTTTGGGGTTAGTCCCACTTTTAACATTGCAGATTTGAAGCCTTATTTGGGTGAGGAAGATGAACTTCTGTCGAGGACGACTTCATTTCAAGAAGGGGAGGATGATGAGGACATCAATACAATTGTTACACCCACAGCCCCTGCTGCTATACATACTGGACCAATTACTAGAGCTCGTGCACGCCAACTAAATTACCAGGTACTTTCGTTTCTTGGTAATGATTCTAATGTTCATGAGAATATGATGCTGCCTAAATTGGATACATTTGTTTTGCTTACAAATGAAGGGCCTAGCTTGGAGAAGGATGAACATTTGAGCAAGACCAAGCATGGAGATGATGGCATGCGCAAGGGGAACAAGAACGGAGTTACAAGTGATGATTTCAGGACTTTGAAGCCACCACAATGGGTGCATGAAGCCTTGGACGAAATATACAAGATGCCACTACATAAATTTCGTCCCAAGGCTATTTTAGGTGCTGCGTCACCTTATTATTGGGCCAGGCCCATGTAATTTCGAAATACATAAGTATAGGCTATTTTTAGAGTCCGTATGTGTGGGGAAACAAGAGATAGGGTTGATTTCGGACCCCTCCACCAAGGGCCACGAAATTCCCCCCCTCTTCCTCCATATATACAGCCCTTAGGGCATCGTTTAGACTTTGGGTTTTGTTTAGATTAAAAGTTCGCCATAGCTGCAACTTCGCGTACTTCGTTTGTGTTCAACGACCAGACAAAGGCGTCATAGAACCCCACCTTGATCAATAAAGCTTTCATCTTATATTCGCAATATCCAGATTGCAATCTCAGTTTCTTGCTTGTTCTTCGTTTGCTCGCAGGAAACAGACCCTCGTGGTCAGGTTGATCGTGCTCCGGCGTGGTCAATAACCTCTTGGAGTTGGTTTAGCGATTGCTAAGGCGCGACGTCCTCGCACGTTCGTAGTCGAATCGTCAAAGTCGACTGCCACCAAAGCGATATCCATCATCTCATCGAAAGACGGGACACCTGTGTCCATGATGAAGGTCGGCCTGCAGAAAAGTTAGTTCGCGCCAATGCTTGTCGATCCTGCACTTCACGTTCAGCTTTACAAGCAAGATGGAATAAACGAGTGATATTAGTATACTCCTTATAGTCTAGAATGGTCTGAATCTCTCTATTTAATCCACCCAGAAAACGTGCAACCATAGCTTCATTCTCCTCAACAATACCACATCGAATCATGCCAGTTTGTAATTCCTGATAATATTCTTCTACAGAATTTTTTCCTTGTCTTAAACGCTGCAATTTTTTAAGCAATTCACGTTGATAATATGGTGGAACCCAACGCGTACGCATAGCAGTTTTCAAAGCAGGCCAAGTAGTTGGAATTGGATATAATCTACAATGTTCAGATCACCAGACACATGCAAAACTAGTGAAAGAACAAACAACAGCAGCAACCCGTCTCTCCTCGGGATATTGTAAACATGTAAAACGTTGTTCAGTTTCTAACTCCCAAGTAAGATATATATCAGGAACATATCTACCCTCAAATGGTGGAATATTAAATTTCAGTTTAGGAACATGGACATCATCTCGTACCTGAGGTGGTGGTGCAGGCCTACCATTACGAATATATACCTGAGGTCGATCTGCTGGTGGTAGTGCTGGTGGTTGCACGTAGTTCTGATTTTGAGCAACCTCATCCTCGTAATCTCCCACATAATCATCCTCCTCCGCATCAGCAGCAGGAGCCACAGAAGTATCAACAGCAGCACCAACAGTTTGGCCAAACGCAAGAGGAACACGGCTCGCTTGGCGGAGGTCTATTTCGCGACGTGGAGGTAGTCGTTGTTGTTGTTGTTGGAGAGGTGCGTTAGGTGCAGCCGGTGGTGGCGGTGGAAGACGCGCGAGCAATTCATTAAACTTGTTATCGAGCTTGGTTTCGAACGTCTTCTCCATGCCATCTATCTTCTCCATGGCCTCTTCAAATCTGTTTAGCACGTCTTGCACCTGTCCACTCATCATTTGCTGAAATTTATCATGCAAATCCTTATTCGTCATGTTCTCCCAGTCAGTCTCGTCGGCTTGTGATCCTGGCATGGTTAGCAGCAATGGAAACACACAAGAATATGATCCTACAGACTACTAACAAGAGGTGGTGGTGGGTGTCACAAATCCGTCAAGCAAATCTCAAATTCTTACCAGTTCTTACCCAGAAGCAGGCGGTGATCGGCAACCGTTGTAGTCAAAAACTCTCAAAGCTTGGATAGAGCGATTACCAGGGAGAGTCAAACGCACGACGTAGATGTATGTGGAGCTGGGAAGGCTTATAATATGGTAGCAAAAAGGGTCAGCAATAATCAATTCAGAGATGCAAAGTTGAATAAACGCTCAACGACGGTACTGTGCTGGTCCTAGGCTAGACTGTGCTAGAGACGCGAGCCTAGAACACCAACAAAATCACGGCGCGGCACGTAAACAAGGGAAAAGCACTCTTTGGAAAAAAAAATCGCTCCTTTTTTTTGCGCTCTTTTTTTTTGCGCTGCTTTTTTTTTGCGAAAAAATCACTATAATGGCGAGTGTCTCAAAACTCTTCCTAGCTCAAACTGACAGGATGGGCACGAAATTTTTTCGACCAATTTTTTTTTTCCGACTGCCCGGACCCAAAAACTGGAAACGGGTCAAAAAAAACTTTCTATAATGGCACCTGTCTCAAAACACTCAGAAACACCTAAAAATAGGATAGCCAGAATTTTTTTCGAAAAATGCGTTTTCGAAAATTTTTGGGCCTAAACGGAGCGTGGTTTCCGGACTCTTTTTTTTTCCGAAACCTACTCCGGCAAGGAAACACGAATCGGAAACTAGATGGATCCCGAAAACAAACCTAATAAGCAAGGAACTCGGATTGGTGGTGGATATATGGTGGTGGTATATGGCAGCGGTGGTGGTAGCGGTGGTAGTATATGGATATGGATCGGTGGTGGTATATGGACACGGATTGGTGGTGGTATATGGACACGGATACGGAGCGGTGGTGGTAGATGGCAGGGGCGATGATGATGGTGCGGCGGCGGCGTGACAACTTATGACCAGAACTCGAAACTCTAAAAGACTAGACTCTAAGACCAGCAACTAGACCGACGATGCAACCGCAAATTCAATAAAGCAAAACCCTAAAAAGATTATGCAAAGGCTCAGATTGGTTCGGATATGATGAACTAACCCTAATTTTTTTGTGGCTTTTTCGTGGACTGTAGGTATGAAGAACAGACTCGATCTAAACTATGAAAAACTGTAAAATCTCACCGAGCAACCTGGAAATCTGATACCACTTGATAGAGGCAAAGGTGTCCCGTCTTTCCATGAGATGATGTGATAGAGGCAGAGGTGTCCCATCTTTCGATGAGATGATGGATTTCGCTTTGGTGGAAGTCGACTTTGACGATCCGACTACGAACGTGCGAGGACGTCGCGCCTTAGCAATCGCTAAACCAACTCCGAGAGGTTATTGACCACGCCGGAGCACGATCAACCTGACCACGAGGGTCTGTTTCCTGCGAGCAAACGAAGAACAAGCAAGAAACTGAGATTGCAATCTGGATATTGCGAATATAAGATGAAAGCTTTATTGATCAAGGTGGGGTTCTGTGACGCCTTTGTCTGGTCGTTGAACACAAACGAAGTACGCGAAGTTGCAGCTATGGCGAACTTTTAATCTAAACAAAACCCAAAGTCTAAACGATGCCCTAAGGGCTGTATATATGGAGGAAGAGGGGGGAATTTCGTGGCCCTTGGTGGAGGGGTCCGAAATCAACCCTATCTCTTGTTTCCCCACACATACGGACTCTAAAAATAGCCTATACTTATGTATTTCGAAATTACATGGGCCTGCCCAATAATAAGGTGACGCAGCACCTAAAATAGCCTCGGGACGAAACTTATGAAGTGGCATCTTGTATATTTCGTCCAAGGCTTCATGCACCCATTATGGTGGCTTCAAAGTCCTGAAATCATCACTTGTAACTCCGTTCTTGTTCCCCTTGCGCATGCCATCATCTCCATGCTTGTTCTTAATCCAATGTTCATCCTTCTCCAAGCTAGGCCCTTCATTTGTAAGCAAAACAAATGTATCCAATTTAGGCAGCATCATATTCTCATGAACATTAGAATCATTACCAAGAAACGAAAGTACCTGGTAATTTAGTTGGCGTGCGCGAGCTCTATTATTGGTCCAGTATTTATAGCACCAGGGGCTGTGGGTGTAACAATTGTATTGATGTCCTCATCATCCTCCCCTTCTTGAAATAAAGTCGTCCTCGACGGAAGTTCATCTTCCTCACCCAAATAAGGCTTCAAATCTGCAATGTTAAAAGTGGGACTAACCCAAAAATCTGCAGGCAGCTCAAGTTTATATGCATTATCATTTATTTTCTCTAACACCTTAAAGGGACCATCAGCACGTGGCATTAACTTTGATTTGCGCAAATCCAGAAATCTATCCTTACGCAAATGTAACCAAACAAGATCTCCAGGTGCAAACACAACATGTTTTCTACCCTTATCTCCAGCAAGTTTATATTTAGCATTCATACGCTCAATGTTTTCCTTAGTTAACTCATGCATTTTTAAAATCAATTTAGCACATTGTTTAGCATCAAAATTAACCTTCTCCGAAGATGGAAGAGGCAACAAATCAATAGGTGCACGAGGTAGGAAACCATACACAACTTCAAAAGGGCACATCTTAGTAGTAGAATGCAATGAACCATTATAAGCAAATTCAATATGAGGCAAGCATTCCTCCCACATTTTCTTATTATTCTTCAAAACAGCCCTAAGCATAGTAGACAACGTTCTATTGACTACTTCAGTTTGTCCATCAGTTTGGGGGTGACAAGTAGTACTAAAAAGCAGTTTAGTCCCCAACTTAGCCCATAAACATCTCCAAAAGTGGCTAAGAAATTTAGTATCACGATCTGAAACAATAGTATTTGGCACACCATGCAAGCGAATAATTTCACGAAAGAACAAATCAGCAACATTAACAGCATCATCGCTTTTATGACATGGTATAAAGTGTGCCATTTTCGAGAATCTATCCACGACAACAAATATGCTATCCCTCCCCTTCTTTGTTCGAGGTAAACCTAAAACAAAGTCCATAGATATATCCTCCCAAGGAACACTAGGTACATGCAAAGGCATATATAAAGCATGAGGATTGAGTCGTGACTTAGCTTTTTGACATGTAGTGCAGCGAGCAATAAAACGCTCAACATCCCGTCTCATCTTTGGCCAAAAGAAATGTGTAGCAAGTACGTCCTCCGTCTTCTTCACGCCAAAGTGTCCCATTAATCCTCCTCCATGCGCCTCCTGCAACAACAAAAGACGAACGGAGCTAGCTGGAATGCATAGCTTGTTAGCACGAAACACAAATCCATCGTTAACGATGAACTTGTTCCACATTCTTCCTTCTTTACAATTCTGCATTACATCTTTAAAATCAGCATCATGCACATATTGATCTTTGATGGTCTCCAAACCAAATATTTTGAAGTCAAGTTGTGAAAGCATAGTATAGCGGCGAGACAATGCATCAGCAATAACATTTTCTTTTCCCTTCTTGTGTTTAATAACATAAGGAAAAGTCTCAATGAATTCAACCCATTTAGCATGTCTACGATTCAGTTTAGCTTGACTTTTAATATGTTTCAAAGATTCATGATCAGAATGTATAACAAATTCTTTGGGCCATAAATAATGTTGCCATGTTTCTAAAGTCCGAACAAGAGCATATAATTCTTTATCATAAGTAGAATAATTCAGACTAGGCCCACTCAATTTTTCAGAAAAGTATGCAACAGGTTTGCCATCTTGTAATAACACACCGCCTAATCCAATTCCACTAGCATCACATTCAAGCTCAAAAGTCTTATTAAAATCAGGAAGTTGGAGTAAAGGAGCATGTGTCAACTTATCTTTCAATACCGAGAAGGCTTCTTCCTGTGCGGTACCCCAAAGAAAAGGCACATCTTTCTTTGTAAGCTCATTGAGAGGTGCAGCAATGGTGCTGAAATCTCTCACAAAATGCCTATAGAATCCAGCGAGGCCAAGAAAACTCCTCACTTGTGTGACCGTTTTGGGTTGCGGCCAACTCTCAATAGCTTCAATCTTGGCTTTATCAACTTCAATTCCCTGCGGAGTAACAACATAGCCAATAAAAGATACTCGGTCGGTGCAAAAGGTGCACTTCCCAAGGTTACCGAACAAACGTGCATCACGTAGAGCAATAAAAACAGCACGTAAATGTTCCAAATGTTCTTCCAAAGATCTGCTATAAATCAATATGTCATCAAAGTAAACTACCACAAATCGTCCAATGAAAGCACGTAAAACTTCGTTCATTAATCTCATGAAAGTACAAGGTGCATTAGTTAACCCAAAAGGCATGACTAACCACTCATATAATCCAAACTTAGTTTTGAATGCTGTTTTCCATTCATCTCCCAATTTCATACGAATTTGATGGTATCCACTATGCAAATCAACTTTGGAGAATATTGTAGAGCCACTCAATTCATCAAGCATATCATCTAGCCTAGGAATAGGATGACGATAACGGATAGTAATATTATTAATGCCTCTACAATCAACACACATACGTGATGTACCATCCTTTTTCGGCACTAGAATAATAGGAACAGCACAAGGACTAAGGGAATTGCGTATATAACCTTTGTCGAGAAGCTCTTGTACTTGACGCATAATCTCCTTCGTCTCCTCTGGATTGGTACGGTATGGTGCACGGTTTGGCAGTGAAGCACCGGGAATTAAGTCAATCTGATGCTCAATCCCTCGAATAGGCGGTAATCCCGGTGGCACGTCTTGTGGAAAAACGTCAGCGAACTCCTGCAAAATGTTAGTGACAGCAGGAGGCAAAGAGGAAGGCACGTCCTCGAATGAAAATAATGCCTCTTTGCTCTCAAAAGCATAGCAAACAGATTTGCTGAAATCTAGCTCATCAATATCAGATTTGGTGGCTAATAAACATGCACTTTTCAATTTAATTTCAGAAGCAACACTAGATGGTTTATTATTAGGCTTCATTTGTTGCTCAAATTCTTTTGCCACAATCTGATTTTCACTCTTATTCGTCTCCTGTTTTGCTTTATTAGCTCTATTAATATCATCTTTCAAAATGGAATCAGGAGTCATAGGAAGCAAAGTAATATTTTTATCCTTATGAACAAGAGTATAGTGATTGTTTCTACCATGGTGTACAGAATTTTTATCAAATTGCCATGGTCTACCAAGTAATAAGGAACATGCTTGCATAGGTACCACATCACAATCAACATAATCAGCATATGTAGAGATACTAAAATGCACACGAACAGTATGTGTTACCTTAACCTTGCCGCTGTTGTTGAACCATTGGATGTAGTAAGGATGTGGATGTGGTCTTGTGGTGAGAGAAAGCTTCTCCACCATCTCCGTGCTAGCCAAGTTGTTGCAGCTCCCTCCATCTATGATGACGCGCACAGAACGTTCTTTCACAACTCCCTTGGTATGGAACAAATTGTGCCTCTGATTTTGCTCAGCTTGTGTGACTTGCACACTCAAAACACATTGAGCAACTAAACATTCATACCTGTCAGCGTCTTCAGGAGCCATGTATTGCGTCTCATGATCAGAATCATCTCCACCATGTTCTTCACGTGTAATAAGAGCCAAAGTCTCCTCATCATAGTCACTAGCGGACTCATATCCACCATCCGCGGTAGCAATCATCACACGCGGAGATTTGCATTCTCTTGCATAATGACCTCCTCCCTTACAACGACGACAAATAATATCACTTGTGTGCCCTGTTGATGCCATGGAAGAAGCAGAACTCTGTGCAGGCCCAGCAGGTGCGCTCTTGGCAGATAATGGTGGTTGTGCCTGTTTTCTTGTATCACGACTGGGGGAGACACCTGATTGAGGTGCTGGTGCAGTTGAAGTAGAAGATGCACGCGGTGTCCATGATGAAGGTCGGACTGCAGAAAAGTTAGTTCGCGCCAATGCTTGTCGATCCTGCACTTCACGTTCAGCTTTACAAGCAAGATGGAATAAACGAGTGATATTAGTATACTCCTTATAGTCTAGAATGGTCTGAATCTCTCTATTTAATCCACCCAGAAAACGTGCAAGCATAGCTTCATTCTCCTCAACAATACCACATCTAATCATGCCAGTTTGTAATTCCTGATAATATTCTTCTACAGAATTTTTTCCTTGTCTTAAGCGCTGTAATTTCTGAAGCAATTCACGTTGATAATATGGTGGAACCCAACGAGTACGCATAGCAGTTTTCAAAGCAGCCCAAGTAGTTGGAATAGGATATAATCTACAATGTTCAGACCACCATACACATGCAAAACTAGTGAAAGCACAAACAGCAGCGGCAACCCGTCTCTCCTCGGGATATTGTAAACATGTAAATCGTTGTTCAGTTTCTAACTCCCAAGTAAGATATATGTCAGGAACATATCTACCCTCGAAAGGTGGAATATTCAATTTCAGTTTAGGAAGATGGTCATGATCTCGTACCTGAGGGAAAGCCCTACCATTGTGATTATTTGCATGTGGACGACCTGGTGGTTGTGGTGCAGGTGGTTGCACGTAGTTCTGATTTTGAGCAACCTCATCCTCATAATCTCCCACATAATCATCCTCCTCCGCATCAGCAGCAGGAGCCAAAGAAGTATCAACAGCAGCACCAACAGTTTGGCCAAACGCAAGAGGAACACGGCTCGCTCGGCGGAGATCTGTTTCGCGACGTGGAGGTAGTCGTTGTTGTTGTTGTTGGAGAGGTGCGTTAGGTGCAGCGGGTGGTGGTGGTGGAAGACGCGCGAGCAATTCATTAAACTTGTTATCGAGCTTTGTTCCGAACGTCTTCTCCATGCCATCTATCTTCTCCATGCCTCTTCAAATCTGTTTAGCACATCTTGCACCTGTCCACTCATGATTTGCTGAAATTTATCATGCAAATCCTTATTCGTCATGTTCTCCCAATTAGTCTCATCGGCTTGTGATCCTGGCATGGTTAGCAGCAATAGAAACACACAAGAATATGATCCTACAGACTACTAACAAGAGGTGGTGGTGGGTGCACAAATCCGTCAAGCAAATCTCAAATTCTTACCAGTTCTTACCCAGCAGCAGGCGGTGATCGGCAACCGTTGTAGTCAAAAACTCTCAAAGCTTGGATAGAGCGATTACCAGGGAGAGTCAAACGCACGACGCAGATGTATGTGGAGCTGGGAAGGCTTATAATATGGTAGCAAAAAGGGTCAGCAATAATCAATTCAGAGATGCAAAGTTGAATAAACGCTCAACGACGGTACTGTGCTGGTCCTAGGCTTGACTGTGCTAGAGACGCGAGCCTAGAACACCAACAAAATCACGGCGCGGCATGTAAACAAGGGAAAAGCACACTCTGGATTTTTTTTCGCTCTTTTTTTTGCGCTGTTTTTTTGCGCTGCTTTTTTTTGCGAAAAATCACTATAATGGGGAGTGTCTCAAAACTCTTCCTAATATGAATCCTAATATGACAAACCTAATATGACAAGAACTCAGATTGGTGGTGGATATATGGTAGTAGATGGCAGCGGTGGTGGTATATGACAGCGGTGGTGGTATATGGATACGGATTCAAAGCGGTGGCGGATAAGCGGTGGTGGTAGATGGCAGGGGCGATGATGATGGTGCGGCGGCGGCGTGACAACTTATGACCAGAACTCGAAACTCTAAAAGACTAGACTCTAAGACCAGCAACTAGACCGACGATGCAACCGCAAATTCAACAAAGCAAAACCCTAAAAAGATTATGCAAAGGCTCAGATTGGTTCGGATATGATGAACTAACCCAAATTTTTTTGTGGCTTTTTCGTGGACTGTAGGTATGAAGAACAGACTCGATCTAAACTACGAAAAACTGTAAAATCTCACCGAGCAACCTGGAAATCTGATACCACTTGATAGAGGCAAAGGTGTCCCGTCTTTCGATGAGATGATCGATATCGCTTTGGTGGCAGTCGACTTTGACGATCCGACTACGAACGTGCGAGTACGTCGCGCCTTAGCAATCGCTGAACCAACTCCGAGAGGTTATTGACCACGCCGGAGCACGATCAACATGACCACGAGGGTCTGTTTCCTGCGAGCAAATGAAGAACAAGCAAGAAACTGAGATTTGCAATCTGGATATTGCGAATATAAGATGAAGGCTTTATTGATCAAGGTGGGGTTCTGTGACGCCTTTGTCTGGTCGTTGAACACAAACGAAGTACGCGAAGTTGCAGCTATGGCGAACTTTTAACTAAACAAAACCCAAAGTCTAAACGATGCCCTAAGAGCTGTATATATGGAGGAAGAGGGGGGAATTTCGTGACCCTTGGTGGAGGGGTCCGAAATCAACCCTATCTCTTGTTTCCCCACACATACGGACTCTAAAAATAGCCTATACTTATGTATTTCGAAATTACATGTGATAGAGGCAAAGGTGTCCCGTCTTTCGATGAGATGATGGATATCGCTTTGGTGGAAGTCGACTTTGACAATCCGACTACGAACGTGCGAGGATGTCGCGCCTTAGCAATCGCTAAACCAACTCCGAGAGGTTATTGACCACGCCGGAGCACGATCAACCTGACCACGAGGGTCTGTTTCCTGCGAGCAAACGAAGAACAAGCAAGAAACTGAGATTACAATCTGGATATTGCGAATATAAGATGAAAGCTTTATTGATCAAGGTGGGGTTCTGTGACGCCTTTGTCTGGTCGTTGAACACAAACGAAGTACGCGAAGTTGCAGCTATGGCGAACTTTTAATCTAAACAAAACCCAAAGTCTAAACGGTGCCCTAAGGGCTGTATATATGGAGGAAGAGAGGGGGATTTCGTGGCCCTTGGTGGAGAGGTCCAAAATCAACCCTATCTCTTGTTTCCCCACACATACAGACTCTAAAAATAGCCTATACTTATGTATTTCGAAATTACATGGGCCTGGCCCAATAAAAAGGTGACGCAGCACCTATAATAGCCTCGGGACGAAATTTATGAAGTGGCATCTTGTATATTTCGTCCAAGGCTTCATGCACCCATTATGGTGGCTTCAAAGTCCTGAAATCATCACTTGTAACTCCGTTCTTGTTCCCCTTGCGCATGGCATCATCTCCATGATTGTTCTTGCTCCAATGTTCATCCTTCTCCAAGCTAGGCCCTTCATTTGTAAGCAAAACAAATGTATCCAATTTAAGCAGCATCATATTCTCATGAACATTAGAATCATTACCAAGAAACGAAAGTACCTGATAATTTAATTGGCGTGCGCGAGCTCTAGTAATTGGTCCCGTATATGTAGCAGTAGGGGCTGTGGGTGTAACAATGGTATTGATGTCCTCATCATCCTCCCCTTCTTGAAATGAAGTCGTCCTCGACGGAAGCTCATCTTCCTCACCCAAATAAGGCTTCAAATCTGCAATGTTAAAAGTGGGACTAACCCCAAAATCTGCAGGCAGCTCAAGTTTATATGCATTATCATTTATTTTCTCTAACACCATAAAGGGACCATCAACACGTGGCATTAACTTTGATTTGCGCAAATCAGGAAATCTATCCTTACGCAAATGTAACCAAACAAGATCTCCAGGTGCAAACACAACATGTTTTCTACCCTTATCTCCAGCAAGTTTATATTTAGCATTCATACGCTCAATGTTTTCCTTAGTTAACTCATGCATTTTTAAAATCAATTCAGCACGTTGTTTAGCATCAAAATTAACCTTCTCCAAAGATGGAAGAGGCAACAAATCAATAGGTGCACGAGGTAGGAAACCATACACAACTTCAAAAGGGCACATCTTAGTAGTAGAATGCAATGAACGATTATAAGCAAATTCAATATGAGGCAAGCATTCCTCCCACATTTTCTTATTATTCTTCAAAACAGCCCTAAGCATAGTATACAATGTTCTATTTACTACTTCGGTTTGTCCATCAGTTTGGGGGTGACAAGTAGTACTAAAAAGCAGTTTAGTCCCCAACTTGGCCCATAAACATCTCCAAAAGTGGCTAAGAATTTTAGTATCACGATCTGAAACAATAGTATTTGGCACACCATGCAAGCGAATAATTTCACGAAAGAACAAATCAGCAACATTAACAACATCATCGCTTTTATGACATGGTATAGAGTGTGCCATTTTCGAGAATCTATCCACGACAACAAATATGCTATCCCTCCCCTTCTTTGTTCGAGGTAAACCTAAAACAAAGTCCATAGATATATCCTCCGAAGGAACTCTAGGTACAGGCAAAGGCATATATAAACCATGAGGATTGAGTCGTGACTTAGCTTTTTGACATGTAGTGCAGCGAGCAATAAAACGCTCAACATCCCGTCTCATCTTTGGCCAAAAGAAATGTGTAGCAAGTACGTCCTCCGTCTTCTTCACGCCAAAGTGTCCCATTAATCCTCCTCCATGCGCCTCCTGCAACAACAAAAGACGAACAGAGCTAGCTGGAATGCATAGCTTGTTAGCACGAAACACAAATCCATCGTTAACGACAAATTTGTTCCACATTCTTCCTTCTTTACAATTCTGCATTACATCTTTAAAATCAGCATCATGCACATATTGATCTTTGATGGTCTCCAAACCAAATATTTTGAAGTCAAGTTGTGAAAGCATAGTATAGCGACGAGACAATGCATCAGCAATAACATTTTCTTTTCCCTTCTTGTGTTTAATGACATAAGGGAAAGTCTCAATAAATTCAACCCATTTAGCATGTCTACGATTCAGGTTAGCTTGACTTTTAATATGTTTCAAAGATTCATGATCAGAATGGATAACAAATTCTTTGGGCCATAAATAATGTTGCCATGTTTCTAAAGTCCGAACAAGAGCATATAATTCTTTATCGTAAGTAGAATAATTCAGACTAAGCCCACTCAATTTTTCAGAAAAGTATGCAACAGGTTTGCCATCTTGTAATAACACACCTCCTAATCCAATTCCACTAGCATCACATTCAAGCTCAAAAGTCTTATTAAAATCAGGAAGTTGGAGTAAAGGAACATGTGTCAACTTATCTTTCAATACCGTGAAGGCTTCTTCCTGTGCGGTACCCCACAGAAAAGGCACATCTTTCTTTGTAAGCTCATTGAGAGGTGCAGCAATGGTGCGGAAATCTCTCACAAAACGCCTATAGAATCCAGCGAGGCCAAGAAAACTCCTCACTTGTGTGACCGTTTTGGGCTGCGACCAACTCTCAATAGCTTCAATCTTGGCTTTGTCAACTTCAATTCCCTGTGGAGTAACAACATAGCCAAGAAAAGATACTCGGTCGGTGCAAAAGGTGCACTTCCCAAGGTTACCAAACAAACGTGCATCACGTAGAGCAATAAAAACAGCACGTAAATGTTCCAAATGTTCTTCCAAAGATTTGCTATAAATCAGTATATTATCAAAATAGACTACCACAAATCGTCCAATGAAAGCACGTAAAACTTCGTTCATTAGTCTCATGAAAGTACTAGGCGCATTAGTTAACCCAAAAGGCATGACTAACCACTCATATAAACCAAACTTTGTTTTAAATGCTGTTTTCCATTCATCACCCAATTTCATACGAATTTGATGGTAACCACTACGCAAATCAACTTTGGAGAATATTGTAGAGCCACTCAATTCATCAAGCATATCATCTAGCCTAGGAATAGGATGACGATAACGAATAGTAATATTATTAATGCCTCTACAATCAACACACATACGTGATGTACCATCCTTTTTCGGCACTAGAATAATAGGAACAGCACAAGGACTAAGGGATTCGCGTATATAACCTTTGTCGCTGTTGTTGAACCATTGGATGTAGTAAGGATGTGGATGTGGTCTTGTGGTGAGAGAAAGCTTCTCCACCATCTCCATGCTAGCCAAATTGTTGCAGCTACCTCCGTCTATGATGACGCGTACAGAACGTTCCTTCACAACTCCCTTGGTATGGAACAAATTGTGCCTCTGATTTTGCTCAGCTTGTGTGACCTGCACACTCAAAACATGTTGAGCAACTAAACATTCATACCTGTCAATGTCTTCAGGAGCCATGTATTGCGTCTCATGATCAGAATCATCTCCACCATGTTCTTCACGTGTAATAAGAGCCAAAGTCTCCTCATCATAGTCACTAGCGGACTCATATCCACCATCCGCAGTAGCAATCATCACACGAGGAAATTTGCATTCTCTCGCATAATGACCTCCTCCCTTACAACGACGACAAATAATATCACTTGTGTGCCCTGTTGATGCCATGGAAGAAGAAGAACTCCGTGCAGGCCCAGCAGGTGCGCTCTTGGCAGATAATGGTGGTTGTGCATGTTTTCTTGTATCACGGCTGGAGGTGGC
The DNA here is from genome assembly GCF_018294505.1 of Triticum aestivum. NCBI lineage: Eukaryota > Viridiplantae > Streptophyta > Magnoliopsida > Poales > Poaceae > Triticum > Triticum aestivum. The sequence continues at coordinate 332,293,054 of NC_057800.1, read as the reverse complement.
ACCGGATGGAGGTGCTGGTGCAGTTGAAGTAGAAGATGCACGTGGTGTCCATGATGAAGGTCGGCCTGCAGAAAAGTTAGTTCGCGCCAATGCTTGTCGATCCTGCACTTCACGTTCAGCTTTACAAGCAAGATGGAATAAATGAATGATATTAGTATACTCCTTATAGTCTAGAATGGTCTGAATCTCTCTATTTAATCCACCCAGAAAACGTGCAAGCATAGCTTCATTCTCCTCAACAATACCACATCTAATCATGCCAGTTTGTAATTCCTGATAATATTCTTCTACAGAATTTTTTCCTTGTCTTAAGCGCTATAATTTTTGAAGCAATTCACGTTGATAATATGGTGGAACCCAACGAGTACGCATAGCAGTTTTCAAAGCAGCCCAAGTAGCGGGAATAGGATATAATCTACAATGTTCAGACCACCATACACATGCAAAACTAGTGAAAGCACAAACAGCAGCAGCAACCCGTCTCTCCTCGGGATATTGTAAACATGTAAAATGTTGTTCAGTTTCTAACTCCCAAGTAAGATATATATCAGGAACATATCTACCCTCAAATGGTGGAATATTCAATTTCGGTTTAGGAGTATGGACATCATCTCGTACCTGAGGTGGTGGTGCAGGCCTACCATTACGAATATATACCTGAGGTCGACCTGCTGGTGGTGGTGCAGGTGGCTGCACGTAGTGCTGATTTTGATCGACCTCATCCTCATAATCTCCCACATATTCATCCTCCTCCGCATCAGCAGCAGGAGCCACAGATGTATCAACAGCAGCACCAACAGTTTGGCCAAACGCAAGAGGAACACGGCTCGCTCGGCGGAGATCTGTTTCGCGACGTGGAGGTAGTAGTTGTTGTTGTTGTTGGAGAGGTGCGTTAGGTGCAGCGGGTGGTGGTGGTGGAAGACGCGCGAGCAATTCATTAAACTTGTTATCGAGCTTTGTTTCGAACGTCTTCTCCATGCCATCTATCTTCTCCATGGCCTCTTCAAATCTGTTTAGCACATCTTGCACCTGTCCACTCATCATTTGCTGAAATTTATCATGCAAATCCTTATTCGTCATGTTCTCCCAGTCAGTCTCGTCGGCTTGTGATCCTGGCATGGTTAGCAGCAATAGAAACACACAAGAATATGATCCTACAGACTACTAACAAGAGGTGGTGGTGGGTGTCACAAATCTGTCAAGCAAATCTCAAATTCTTACCAGTTCTTACCCAGCAGCAGGCGGTGATCGGCAACCGTTGTAGTCAAAAACTCTCAAAGCTTGGATAGAGCGATTACCAGGGAGAGTCAAACGCACGACGTAGATGTATGTGGAGCTGGGAAGGCTTATAATATGGTAGCAAAAAGGGTCAGCAATAATCAATTCAGAGATGCAAAGTTGAATAAACGCTCAACGACGGTACTTGATGAGGACATCAATACAATTGTTACACCCACAGCCCCTGCTGCTATACATACTGGACCAATTACTAGAGCTCGTGCACGCCAACTAAATTACCAGGTACTTTCGTTTCTTGGTAATGATTCTAATGTTCATGAGAATATGATGCTGCCTAAATTGGATACATTTGTTTTGCTTACAAATGAAGGGCCTAGCTTGGAGAAGGATGAACATTGGAGCAAGAACAAGAACGGAGTTACAAGTGATGATTTCAGGACTTTGAAGCCACCATAATGGGTGCATGAAGCCTTGGACGAAATATACAAGATGCCACTTCATAAATTTCGTCCCGAGGCTATTTTAGGTGCTGCGTCACCTTATTATTGGGCCAGGCCCATGTAATTTCGAAATACATAAGTATAGGCTATTTTTAGAGTCCGTATGTGTGGGGAAACAAGAGATAGGGTTGATTTCGGACCCCTCCACCAAGGGCCACGAAATTCCCCCCCTCTTCCTCCATATATACAGCCCTTAGGGCATCGTTTAGACTTTGGGATTTGTTTAGTTAAAAGTTAGCCATTGCAACTTCGTGTACTTCGTTTGTGTCCAACGACCAGACCAAGACCGCTTTCGGATCCCCACCATTATCAATACTTCATATATATTCGCAATATTCAGATTGCTTTATCATATTCTTGCTCGTTCTTCGATTGCTTGCAGGAATAGACCTTCGTGGTCAGGTTGATCATGCTCCAGCGTGGTCAATAACCTCTCGGAGTTGGTTTAGCGATTGCTAAGGCGCAACGTCGTGCACGTTTGTAGTCGGACCGTCAAAGTGTCTCCACCAAATCGATAGTTATCATCTCATCGAAAGATCGGGACACCTTTGCCTCTATCAAGTGGTATCAGATTTCCAGGTTGCTCGGTGAGATTTTACAGTTTTTCGTAGTTTAGATCGAGTCTGTTCTTCATACCTATAGTCCATGAAAAAGCCAAAAAAAATTAGGGTTAGTTCATCCCATCCGAACCAATCTGAGCCTTGCATAATCTTTTCTGTATTTGCTTTGTTGAATTTGCGGTTGCATCGTCGTGTTCAGTTGCTGGTCTTAGCGTCTAGTCTTTTAGAGTTTCGAGTTCTGTTCACAAGTTGTCACGCCGTCGCCGCACCATCATCATCACCCCTGCCATCTACCACCACCGCTTATCCGCCACCGCTTCGAATCCGTATCCATATACCACCACAGCTGTCATATACCACCACCGCTGCCATCTACCACCATATATCCACCACCAATCCGAGTTCTTGTCACATTAGGTTTGTTTTCGGGATCCATCTAGTTTCCGATTCGTGTTTCCTTCCCGGAGTAGGTTTCGAAAAAAAAAAGAGTCGGGTAGCCACGCTCCGTTTAGGCCCAAAATTTTTCGAAAACGCATTTTTCGAAAAATTTTCTGGCTATCCTATTTTTAGGTGTTTCTGAGTGTTTTGAGACAGGTGCCATTATAGGAAGTTTTTTTTGACCCGTTTCCAGTTTTTGGGTCCGGGCAGTCAAAAAAAAAATTGGTCAAAAAAATTTCGTGCCCATCCAGAGTCAGTTTGAGCTAAGAAGAGTTTTGAGACACTCGCCATTATAGTGATTTTTCGCAAAAAAAAAAGCAGCGCAAAAAAAAAAGAGCGCAAAAAAAAAGGAGCGCAAAAAAAAATTCCAGAGTGTGCTTTTCCCTTGTTTACGTGCCGCGCCGTGATTTTGTTAGTGTTCTCGGCTCGCGTCTCTAGCACAGTCTAGCCTAGGACCAGCACAGTACCGTCGTTGAGCGTTTATTCAACTTTGCATCTCTGAATTGATTATTGCTGACCCTTTTTGCTACCATATTATAAGCCTTCCCAGCTCCACATACATCTACGTCGTGCGTTTGACCCTCCCTGGTAATCGCTCTATCCAAGCTTTGAGAGTTTTTGACTACAACGGTTGCCGATCACCGCCTGCTGCTGGGTAAGAACTGGTAAGAATTTGAGATTTGCTTGACGGATTTGTGACACCCACCACCACCACTTGTTCGTAGTCTGTAGGATCATATTCTTGTGTGTTTCTATTGCTGCTAACCATGCCAGGATCACAAGCCGACGAGATTGACTGGGAGAATTTATCGAACAAGGAGCTTCATGATAAGTTTCAGCAAATGATGACTGAACAGGTGCAAGATGTGCTGAACAATTTTGAAGAGGCCATGGAAAAGATCACTGGCTTTGAGAAGACGTTCGAAACAAAGCTCGATAACAAGTTTAATGAATTGCTCGCGCGTCTTCCACCACCACCACCCGCTGCAGCTAACGCACCTCTCCAACAACAACAACAACAACGACTACCTCCACGTCGCGAAGCAGACCTCCGCCGAGCAAGCCGTGTTCCTCTTGCGTTTGGCCAAACTGTTGGTGCTGCTGTTGATACTTCTGTGGCTCCTGCTGCTGATGCGGAGGAGGATGATTATGTGGGAGATTATGAGGATGAGGTTGATCAAAATCAACACTACGTGCAGCCACCTGTACCACCACCAGCAGGTCGACCTCAGGTATATATTCGTAATGGTAGGCCTGCACCACCACCTCAGGTACGAGATGATGTTCATATTCCTAAACTGAAATTGAATATTCCACCATTTGAGGGTAGATATGTTCCTGATATATATCTTACTTGGGAGTTAGAAACTGAACAACGATTTACATGTTTACAATATCCTGAGGAGAGACGAGTTGCTGCTGCTGTTTGTGCTTTCACTAGTTTTGCATGTGTATGGTGGTCTGAACATTGTAGATTATATCCTGTTCCAACTACTTGGGCTGCTTTGAAAACTGCTATGCGTACTCGTTGGGTTCCACCATATTATCAACGTGAATTGCTTCAAAAATTACAGCGCTTAAGACAAGGAAAAAATTCTATAGAAGAATATTATCAGGAATTACAAACTGGCATGATTAGATGTGGTATTGTTGAGGAGAATGAAGCTATGCTTGCACGTTTTCTAGGTGGATTAAATAGAGAGATTCAGACCATTCTAGACTATAAGGAGTATACTAATATCACTCGTTTATTCCATCTTGCTTGTAAAGCTGAACGTGAAGTGCAGGATCGACAAGCATTGGCGCGAACTAACTTTTCTGCAGGCCGACCATCATCATGGACACCACGTGCATCTTCTACTTCAACTGCACCAGCACCTCAATCCGGTGCCACCTCCAGCCGTGATACAAGAAAACAGGCACAACCACCATTATCTGCCAAGAGCGCACCTGCGGGGCCTGCACAGCGTTCTTCTTCTTCCATGGCATCAACAGGGCACACAAGTGATATTATTTGTCGTCGTTGTAAGGGAGGAGGTCATTATGCGAGGGAATGCAAATCTCCGCGTGTGATGATTGCTACCGCGGATGGTGGATATGAGTCCGCTAGTGACTATGATGAGGAGACATTGGCTCTTATTACACATGAAGAACATGGTGGAGATGATTCTGATCATGAGACACAATACATGGCTCCTGAAGACGCTGACAGGTATGAATGTTTAGTTGCTCAACGTGTTTTGAGTGTGCAGGTCACACAAGCTGAGCAAAATCAGAGGCACAATTTGTTCCATACCAAGGGAGTTGTGAAGGAACGTTCTGTGCGCGTCATAATAGACGGAGGGAGCTGCAACAACTTGGCTAGCATGGAGATGGTGGAGAAGCTTTCTCTCACCACAAGACCACATCCACATCCTTACTACATCCAATGGTTCAACAACAGCGGCAAGGTTAAGGTAACACGTACTGTTCGTGTGCATTTTAGTATCTCTACATATGCTGATTATGTTGATTGTGATGTGGTACCTATGCAAGTATGTTCCTTATTACTTGATCGACCATGGCAATTTGATAAAAATTATGTACACCATGGTAGAAACAATCGGTATAGTCTTTTTCATAATGATAAAAATATTACTTAGCTTCCTATGACTCCTGATTCCATTTTGAAAGATGATATTAATAGAGCTAATAAAGCACAACAGGAGAAGAATAAGAGTGAAAATCAGATTGTGGCAAAAGAATTTGAGCAACAAATGAAGCCTAATAATAAACCATCTAGTGTTGCTTCTGAAATTAAATTGAAAAGTGCATGTTTATTTGCCACCAAATCTGATATTGATGAGCTAGATTTCAGCAAATCTGTTTGCTATGCTTTTGTGTGCAAAGAGGCATTATTTTCATTCGAGGACGTGCCTTCCTCTTTGCCTCCTGCTGTCACTAACATTTTGCAGGAGTTCGCTGACGTTTTTCCACAAGACGTGCCACCGGGATTACCGCCTATTCGAGGGATTGAGCATCAGATCGACTTAATTCCCGGTGCTTCACTGCCAAACCGTGCACCATACCGTACCAATCCAGAGGAGACGAAGGAGATTATGCGTCAAGTACAAGAGCTTCTCGACAAAGGTTATATACGCGAATCCCTTAGTCCTTGTGATGTTCCTATTATTCTAGTGCCGAAAAAGGATGGTACATCACGTATGTGTGTTGATTGTAGAGGCATTAATAATATTACTATTCGTTATCGTCATCCTATTCCTAGGCTAGATGATATGCTTGATGAATTGAGTGGCTCTACAATATTCTCCAAAGTTGATTTGCGTAGTGGATACCATCAAATTCGTATGAAATTGGGAGATGAATGGAAAACAGCATTCAAAACTAAGTTTGGATTATATGAGTGGTTAGTCATGCCTTTTGGGTTAACTAATGCACCTAGTACTTTCATGAGATTAACGAACGAAGTTTTACGTGCTTTCATTGGACGATTTGTGGTAGTTTACTTTGATGACATATTGATTTATAGCAGATCTTTGGGCTGAACATTGTAGATTATATCCTATTCCAACTACTTGGGCTGCTTTGAAAACTGCTATGCGTACGCGTTGGGTTCCACCATATTATCAACGTGAATTGCTTCAAAAATTGCAGCGTTTAAGACAAGGGAAAAATTCTGTAGAAGAATATTATCAGGAATTACAAACTGGCATGATTAGATGTGGTATTGTTGAGGAGAATGAAGCTATGCTTGCACGTTTTCTGGGTGGATTAAATAGAGAGATTCAGACCATTCTAGACTATAAGGAGTATACTAATATTACTCGTTTATTCCATCTTGCTTGTAAAGCTGAACGTGAAGTGCAGGATCGACAAGCATTGGGGCGAACTAACTTTTCTGCAGGCCGACCTTCATCATGGACACCACGTGCATCTTCTACTTCAACTGCACCAGCACCTCCATCCGGTGCCACCTCCAGCCGTGATACAAGAAAACAGGCACAACCACCATTATCTGCCAAGAGCGCACCTGCGGGGCCTACACAGCGTTCTTCTTCTTCCATGGCATCAACAGGGCACACAAGTGATATTATTTGTCGTCGTTGTAAGGGAGGAGGTCATTATGCGAGGGAATGCAAATCTCCGCGTGTGATGATTGCTACCGCGGATGGTGGATATGAGTCCGCTAGTGACTATGATGAGGAGACATTGGCTCTTATTACACGTGAAGAACATGGTGGAGATGATTCTGATCATGAGACGCAATACATGGCTCCTGAAGACGCTGAAAGGTATGAATGTTTAGTTGCTCAACGTGTTTTGAGTGTGCAGGTCACACAAGCTGAGCAAAATCAGAGGCACAATTTGTTCCATACCAAGGGAGTTGTGAAGGAACGTTCTGTGCGCGTCATAATAGACGGAGGGAGCTGCAACAACTTGGCTAGCATGGAGATGGTGGAGAAGCTTTCTCTCACCACAAGACCACATCCACATCCTTACTACATCCAATGGTTCAACAACAGCGGCAAGGTTAAGGTAACACGTACTGTTCGTGTGCATTTTAGTATCTCTACATATGCTGATTATGTTGATTGTCATGTGGTACCTATGCAAGCATGTTCCTTATTACTTGGTAGACCATGGCAATTTGATAAAAATTCTGTACACCATGGTAGAAACAATCACTATACTCTTGTTCATAAGGATAAAAATATTACTTTGCTTCCTATGACTCCTGATTCCATTTTGAAAGATGATATTAATAGAGCTAATAAAGCACAACAGGAGAAGAATAAGAGTGAAAATCAGATTGTGGCAAAAGAATTTGAGCAACAAATGAAGCCTAATAATAAACCATCTAGTGTTGCTTCTGAAATTAAATTGAAAAGTGCATGTTTATTTGCCACCAAATCTGATATTGATGAGCTAGATTTCAGCAAATCTGTTTGCTATGCTTTTGTGTGCAAAGAGGCATTATTTTCATTTGAGGACGTGCCTTCCTCTTTGCCTCCTGCTGTCACTAACATTTTGCAGGAGTTCGCTGACGTTTTTCCACAAGACGTGCCACCGGGATTACCGCCTATTCGAGGGATTGAGCATCAGATCGACTTAATTCCCGGTGCTTCACTGCCAAACCGTGCACCATACCGTACCAATCCAGAGGAGACGAAGGAGATTATGCGTCAAGTACAAGAGCTTCTCGACAAAGGTTATATACGCGAATCCCTTAGTCCTTGTGCTGTTCCTATTATTCTAGTGCCAAAAAAGGATGGTACATCACGTATGTGTGTTGATTGTAGAGGCATTAATAATATTACTATTCGTTATCGTCATCCTATTCCTAGGCTAGATGATATGCTTGATGAATTGAGTGGCTCTACAATATTCTCCAAAGTTGATTTGCGTAGTGGCTACCATCAAATTCGTATGAAATTGGGAGATGAATGGAAAACAGCATTCAAAACTAAGTTTGGATTATATGAGTGGTTAGTCATGCCTTTTGGGTTAACTAATGCAGCTAGTACTTTCATGAGATTAATGAACGAAGTTTTACGTGCTTTCATTGGACGATTTGTGGTAGTTTACTTTGATGACATATTGATTTATAGCAGATCTTTGGAAGAACATTTGGAACATTTACGTGCTGTTTTTATTGCTCTACGTGATGCACGTTTGTTTGGTAACCTTGGGAAGTGCACCTTTTCACCGACCGAGTATCTTTTCTTGGCTATGTTGTTACTCCACAGGGAATTGAAGTTGATAAAGCCAAGATTGAAGCTATTGAGAGTTGGCCGCAACCCAAAACGGTCACACAAGTGAGGAGTTTTCTTGGCCTCGCTGGATTCTATAGGCGTTTTGTGCGAGATTTCAGCACCATTGCTGCACCTCTCAATGAGCTTACAAAGAAAGATGTGCCTTTTCTTTGGGGTACCGCACAGGAAGAAGCCTTCACGGTATTGAAAGATAAGTTGACACATGCTCCTTTACTCCAACTTCCTGATTTTCATAAGACTTTTGAGCTTGAATGTGATGCTAGTGGAATTGGATTAGGAGGTGTGTTATTACAAGATGGCAAACCTGTTGCATACTTTTCTGAAAAATTGAGTGGGCCTAGTCTGAATTATTCTACTTATGATAAAGAATTATATGCTCTTGTTCGGACTTTAGAAACATGGCAACATTATTTATGGCCCAAAGAATTTGTTATACATTCTGATCATGAATCTTTGAAACATATTAAAAGTCAAGCTAAACTGAATCGTAGACATGCTAAATGGGTTGAATTCATTGAGACTTTCCCTTATGTCATTAAACACAAGAAGGGAAAAGAAAATGTTATTGCTGATGCATTGTCTCGTCGCTATACTATGCTTTCACAACTTGACTTCAAAATATTTGGTTTGGAGACCATCAAAGATCAATATGTGCATGATGCTGATTTTAAAGATGTAATGCAGAATTTTAAAGAAGGAAGAATATGGAACAAGTTTGTTGTTAACGATGGATTTGTGTTTCGTGCTAACAAGCTATGCATTCCAGCTAGCTCCGTTCGTCTTTTGTTGTTGCAGGAGGCGCATGGAGGAGGATTAATGGGACACTTTGGCGTGAAGAAGACGGAGGACGTACTTGCTACACATTTCTTTTGGCCAAAGATGAGACGGGATGTTGAGCGTTTTATTGCTCGCTGCACTACATGTCAAAAAGCTAACTCACGACTCAATCCTCATGGTTTATATATGCCTTTGCCTGTACCTAGTGTTCCTTGGGAGGATATATCTATGGACTTTGTTTTAGGTTTACCTCGAACAAAGAAGGGGAGGGATAGCATATTTGTTGTCGTGGATAGATTCTCGAAAATGGCACACTTTATACCATGTCATAAAAGCGATGATGCTGTTAATGTTGCTGATTTGTTCTTTCGTGAAATTATTCGCTTGCATGGTGTGCCAAATACTATTGTTTCAGACCGTGATACTAAATTTCTTAGCCACTTTTGGAGATGTTTATGGGCTAAGTTGGGGACTAAACTGCTTTTTAGTACTACTTGTCACCCCCAAACTGATGGACAAACTGAAGTAGTCAATAGAACGTTGTCTACTATGCTTAGGGCTGTTTTGAAGAATAATAAGAAAATGTGGGAGGAATGCTTGCCTCATATTGAATTTGCTTATAATCGTTCATTGCATTCTACTACTAAGATGTGCCCTTTTGAAGTTGTGTATGGTTTCCTACCTCGTGCACCTATTGATTTGTTGCCTCTTCCATCTTCGGATTTTGGGGTTAGTCCCACTTTTAACATTGCAGATTTGAAGCCTTATTTGGGTGACGAAGATGAACTTCCGTCGAGGACGACTTCATTTCAAGAAGGGGAGGATGATGAGGACATCAATACAATTGTTACACCCACAGCCCCTGCTGCTATACATACTGGACCAATTACTAGAGCTCGTGCACGCCAACTAAATTACCAGGTACTTTCGTTTCTTGGTAATGATTCTAATGTTCATGAGAATATGATGCTGCCTAAATTGGATACATTTGTTTTGCTTACAAATGAAGGGCCTAGCTTGGAGAAGGATGAACATTGGAGCAAGAACAAGCATGGAGAAAAGTATGCAACAGGTTTGCCATCTTGTAATAACACACCTCCTAATCCAATTCCACTAGCATCACATTCAAGCTCAAAAGTCTTATTAAAATCAGGAAGTTGGAGTAAAGGAGCATGTGTCAACTTATCTTTCAATACCGTGAAGGCTTCTTCCTGTGCGGTACCCCAAACAAAAGGCACATCCTTCTTTGTAAGCTCGTTGAGAGGTGCAGCAATGGTGCTGAAATCTCTCACAAAACGCCTATAGAATCCAGCGAGGCCAAGAAAACTCCTCACTTGTGTGACCGTTTTGGGCTGCGGCCAACTCTCAATAGCTTCAATCTTGGCTTTGTCAACTTCAATTCCCTGTGGAGTAACAACATAGCCAAGAAAAGATACTCGGTCGGTGCAAAAGGTGCACTTCCCAAGGTTACCAAACAAACGTGCATCACGTAGAGCAATAAAAACAGCACGTAAATGTTCCAAATGTTCTTCCAAAGATCTGCTATAAATCAAAATGTCATCAAAGTAAACTACCACAAATCGTCCAATGAAAGCACGTAAAACTTCGTTCATTAATCTCATGAAAGTACTAGGTGCATTAGTTAACCCAAAAGGCATGACTAACCACTCATATAATCCAAACTTAGTTTTAAATGCTGTTTTCCATTCATCTCCCAATTTCATACGAATTTGATGGTAGCCACTACGCAAATCAACTTTGGAGAATATTGTAGAGCCACTCAATTCATCAAGCATATCATCTAGCCTAGGAATAGGATGACGATAACGAATAGTAATATTATTAATGCCTCTACAATCAACACACATACGTGATGTACCATCCTTTTTCGGCACTAGAATAATAGGAACAGCACAAGGACTAAGGGATTTGCGTATATAACCTTTGTCAAGAAGCTCTTGTACTTGACGCATAATCTCCTTCGTCTCCTCTGGATTGGTACGGTATGGTGCACGGTTTGGCAGTGAAGCACCGGGAATTAAGTCAATCTGATGCTCAATCCCTCGAATAGGCGGTAATCCCGGTGGCACGTCTTGTGGAAAAACGTCAGCGAACTCCTGCAAAATGTTAGTGACAGCAGGAGGCAAAGAGGAAGGCACGTCCTCGAATGAAAATAATGCCTCTTTGCACACAAAAGCATAGCAAACAGATTTGCTGAAATCTAGCTCATCAATATCAGATTTGGTGGCAAATAAACATGCACTTTTCAATTTAATTTCAGAAGCAACACTAGATGGTTTATTATTAGGCTTCATTTGTTGCTCAAATTCTTTTGCCACAATCTGATTTTCACTCTTATTCTTCTCCTGTTGTGCTTTATTAGCTCTATTAATATCATCTTTCAAAATGGAATCAGGAGTCATAGGAAGCTAAGTAATATTTTTATCATTATGAAAAAGACTATACCGATTGTTTCTACCATGGTGTACATAATTTTTATCAAATTGCCATGGTCGATCAAGTAATAAGGAACATACTTGCATAGGTACCACATCACAATCAACATAATCAGCATATGTAGAGATACTAAAATGCACACGAACAGTACGTGTTACCTTAACCTTGCCGCTGTTGTTGAACCATTGGATGTAGTAAGGATGTGGATGTGGTCTTGTGGTGAGAGAAAGCTTCTCCACCATCTCCATGCTAGCCAAGTTGTTGCAGCTCCCTCCGTCTATTATGACGCGCACAGAACGTTCCTTCACAACTCCCTTGGTATGGAACAAATTGTGCCTCTGATTTTGCTCAGCTTGTGTGACCTGCACACTCAAAACACGTTGAGCAACTAAACATTCATACCTGTCAGCGTCTTTAGGAGCCATGTATTGCGTCTCATGATCAGAATCATCTCCACCATGTTCTTCACGTGTAATAAGAGCCAAAGTCTCCTCATCATAGTCACTAGCAGACTCATATCCACCATCCGCGGTAGCAATCATCACACGCGGAGATTTGCATTCCCTCGCATAATGACCTCCTCCCTTACAACGACGACAAATAATATCACTTGTGTGCCCTGTTGATGCCATGGAAGAAGAAGAACGCTGTGCAGGCCCCGCAGGTGCGCTCTTGGCAGATAATGGTGGTTGTGCCTGTTTTCTTGTATCACGGCTGGAGGTGGCACCGGATGGAGGTGCTGGTGCAGTTGAAGTAGAAGATGCACGTGGTGTCCATGATGAAGGTCGGCCTGCAGAAAAGTTAGTTCGCCCCAATGCTTGTCGATCCTGCACTTCACGTTCAGCTTTACAAGCAAGATGGAATAAACGAGTGATATTAGTATACTCCTTATAGTCTAGAATGGTCTGAATCTCTCTATTTAATCCACCCAGAAAACATGCAAGCATAGCTTCATTCTCCTCAACAATACCACATCTAATCATGCCAGTTTGTAATTCCTGATAATATTCTTCTACAGAATTTTTTCCTTGTCTTAAGCGCTGTAATTTTTGAAGCAATTCACGTTGATAATATGGTGGAACCCAACGCGTACGCATAGCAGTTTTCAAAGCGGCCCAAGTAGTTGGAATAGGATACAATCTACAATGTTCAGACCACCATACACATGCAAAACTAGTGAAAGCACAAACAGCAGCAGCAACTCGTCTCTCCTCAGGATATTGTAAACATGTAAATCGTTGTTCAGTTTCTAACTCCCAAGTAAGATATATATCAGGAACATATCTACCCTCAAATGGTGGAATATTCAATTTCAGTTTAGGAATATGGACATCATCTCGTACCTGAGGTGGTGGTGCAGGCCTACCATTACGAATATATACCTGAGGTCGACCTGCTGGTGGTGGTGCTGGTGGCTGCTCGTAGATCTGATTTTGATCAACCTCATCCTCATAATCCCCCGCATACTCATCATCCTCCTGTGATGAGGACATCAATACAATTGTTACACCCACAGCCCCTGCTGCTATACATACTGGACCAATTACTAGAGCTCGTGCACGCCAACTAAATTACCAGGTACTTTCATTTCTTGGTAATGATTCTAAAGTTCATGAGAATATGATGCTGCCTAAATTGGATACATTTGTTTTGCTTACAAATGAAGGGCCTAGCTTGGAGAAGGATGAACATTGGAGCAAGAACAAGCATGGAGATGATGGCATGCGCAAGGGGAACAAGAACGGAGTTACAAGTGATGATTTCAGGACTTTGAAGCCACCATAATGGGTGCATGAAGCCTTGGACGAAATATACAAGATGCCACTTCATAAATTTCGTCCCGAGGCTATTTTAGGTGCTGCGTCACCTTATTATTGGGCCAGGCCCATGTAATTTCGAAATACATAAGTATAGGCTATTTTTAGAGTCCGTATGTGTGGGGAAACAAGAGATAGGGTTGATTTCGGACCCCTCCACCAAGGGCCACGAAATTCCCCCCCTCTTCCTCCATATATACAGCCCTTAGGGCATCGTTTAGACTTTGGGATTTGTTTAGTTAAAAGTTAGCCATTGCAACTTCGTGTACTTCGTTTGTGTCCAACGACCAGACCAAGACCGCTTTCGGATCCCCACCATTATCAATACTTCATATATATTCGCAATATTCAGATTGCTTTATCATATTCTTGCTCGTTCTTCGATTGCTTGCAGGAATAGACCTTCGTGGTCAGGTTGATCATGCTCCAGCGTGGTCAATAACCTCTCGGAGTTGGTTTAGCGATTGCTAAGGCGCAACGTCGTGCACGTTTGTAGTCGGACCGTCAAAGTCGTCTCCACCAAATCGATAGTTATCATCTCATCGAAAGATCGGGACACCTTTGCCTCTATCAGTACTGTGCTGGTCCTAGACTAGACCGTGCTAGAGACGCGAGCCTAGAACACTAACAAAATCACGGCGCTGCACGTAAACAAGGGAAAAGCCCACTCTGGAAAAAAAAAATTCGCTCTTTTTTTTGCGCTGTTTTTTTTTGTGAAAAATCACTATAGTGGCGAGTGTCTCAAAACTCTTCCCAGGTCAAACTGACAGGATGGGCACGAAAAAAATTTGACCATTTTTTTTGTCGACTGCCCGGACCCAAAAACTGGAAACGGGACAAAAAAAACTTTCTATAACGGCGACTGTCTCAATACGCTTAGAAACACCTAAAAATAGGATAGCCAGAAAAATTTTCGACAAGTGCGTTTTTGGAAAATTTTGGGCCTAAACGGAGGGTGGTTTCCGGACTCTTTTTTTTCCGAAACCTACTCCGGCAAGGAAACACGAATCGGAAACTAGATGGATCCCGAAAACAAACCTAATAAGCAAGGAACTCGGATTGGTGGTGGATATATGGTGGTGGTATATGGCAGCAGTGGTGCTAGCGGTGGTAGTATATGGATATGGATCGGTGGTGGTATATGGACACGGATTGGTGGTGGTATATGGACACGGATTGGGAGCAGTGGTGGTAGATGGCAGGGGCAATGATGATGGTGCGGCGGCGGCGTGACAACTTATGACCAGAACTCGAAACTCTAAAAGACTAGACTCTAAGACCAGCAACTAGACCGACGATGCAACCGCAAATTCAACAAAGCAAAACCCTAAAAAGATTATGCAAAGGCTCAGATTGGTTCGGATATGATGAACTAACCCTAATTTTTTTTGTGGCTTTTTCGTGGACTGTTGGTATGAAGAACAGACTCGATCTAAACTACGAAAAACTGTAAAATCTCACCGAGCAACCTGGAAATCTGATACCACTTGATAGAGGCAAAGGTGTCCCGTCTTTCGATGAGATGATGGATATCGCTTTGGTGGAAGTCGACTTTGACGATCCGACTACGAACGTGCGAGGACGTCGCGCCTTAGCAATCGCTAAACCAACTCCGAGAGGTTATTGACCACGCCGGAGCACGATCAACCTGGCCACGAGGGTCTGTTTCCTGCGAGCAAACGAAGAACAAGCAAGAAACTGAGATTGCAATCTGGATATTGCGAATATAAGATGAAAGCTTTATTGATCAAGGTGGGGTTCTGTGACGCCTTTGTCTGGTCGTTGAACACAAACGAAGTACGCGAAGTTGCCGCTATGGCGAACTTTTAATCTAAACAAAACCCAAAGTCTAAACGGTGCCCTAAGGGTTGTATATATGGAGGAAGAGAGGGGAATTTCGTGGCCCTTGGTGGAGGGGTCCGAAATCAACCCTATCTCTTGTTTCCCCACACATACGGACTCTAAAAATAGCCTATACTTATGTATTTCGAAATTACATGGGCCTGGCCCAATAAAAAGGTGACGCAGCACCTATAATAGCCTCGGGACGAAATTTATGAAGTGGCATCTTGTATATTTCGTCCAAGGCTTCATGCACCCATTATGGTGGCTTCAATGTCCTGAAATCATCACTTGTAACTCCGTTCTTGTTCCCCTTGCGCATGGCATCATCTCCATGCTTGTTCTTGCTCCAATGTTCATCCTTCTCCAAGCTAGGCCCTTGATTTGTAAGCAAAACAAATGTATCCAATTTAAGCAGCATCATATTCTCATGAACATTAGAATCATTACCAAGAAACGAAAGTACCTGATAATTTAATTGGCGTGCGCGAGCTCTAGTAATTGGTCCCGTATATGTAGCAGTAGGGGTTGTGGGTGTAACAATGGTATTGATGTCCTCATCAACATGGGCCTGGCCCAATAATAAGGTGATGCAGCACCTATAATAGCCTCGGGACGAAATTTATGAAGTGGCATCTTGTATATTTCGTCCAAGGCTTCATGCACCCATTATGGTGGCTTCAAAGTCCTGAAATCATCACTTGTAACTCCGTTCTTGTTCCCCTTGCGCATGCCATCATCTCCATGCTTGTTCTTAATCCAATGTTCATCCTTCTCCAAGCTAGGCCCTTCATTTGTAAGCAAAACAAATGTATCCAATTTAGGCAGCATCATATTCTCATGAACATTAGAATCATTACCAAGAAACGAAAGTACCTGGTAATTTAGTTGGCGTGCGCGAGCTCTAGTAATTGGTCCAGTATTTATAGCAGCAGGGGCTGTGGGTGTAACAATTGTATTGATGTCCTCATCACCCATCCAGACACGGGGCAGTCTTCGGTCTTCGTGTTCTTTACAGCCCATCAGTCTGGCCCATGGCTAACAGGCAGGACACCCGAGGACCCCTTAGTCCAGGACTCCCTCAATGCCCTCCATAAGCCTCGGAGTGACATTTCCGTAGGATTTGTCCCTGTTCATGCTCAGGTACACAACGTCTAATAATACCATCTACTCCTTCTTTATAAAGATGTGGGTCATCCCAAAAGTAATGTCTTAAATCATACAAGATTTTTTCTTCTTTTGCTGGTATGTAAAGCTAGGTGGAAAATATTTAGCAACAATGTAATTAGGATAGTCAGCATACCAAGGAGTACTATTAGCAACATTTATTGCAGCTAGCTGCTCATGAGGAAAACTATCATCAATAGGTAGTGGGTCATCAAGCACATTTTCAAGCCTAGAAAAATTATCAGCTACGGGGTTCTCAACTCCTTTTATGTCAATGATATATAAATCAAATTCTTGTAACAAGAGAACCCAACGAATAAGTCTAGGTTTTGCATCTTTCTTTTCCATAAGATATTTAATAGCAGCATGGTCTGTTGAACACTTACATTGGAATCAACAATATAAGGTCTAAATTTATCACAGGCAAACACCACTGCTAAGAATTCTTTTTCAGTAGTAGCATAATTTCTTTGAGCAATGTCTAGAGTTTTACTAGCATAATGAATAACATTAATTTTCTTATCAACTCTTTGTCCTAGAACAGCACCAACAGCACAATCACAAGCATCACACATAATTTCAAAAGGCAAGTTCCAATCAGGTGGTTGAACAATAGGTGCAGATATTAAGGCTTTCTTTAGTGTTTCAAAGGCTTCTAAACAATCATCATCAAAAACAAAAGGAATATCCTTTTGCAAAAGATTATTAAGAGTCCTAGAAATTTTAGAAAAGTTTTTGATAAATCTCCTATAGAAACCAGCATGACCTAGGAAACTACGAATACCTTTGATGTCCTTAGGACATGGCATTTTCTCAATTGCATCAACCTTAGCTTGGTCCACTTCAATACCTATTTCAGAAATTTTATGACCCAAGACAATGCCTTCATTAACTATAAAGTGTCACTTCTCGCAATTCAAGACAAGATTTGTTTGTTCACATCTCTGCAAAACTCTCTCAAGATTGCTTAAACAATCATCAAAAGACTTCCCATAAACAGAAAAGTCACCCATGAAAACCTCAACAATCTTTTCAGAAAAGTCAGAGAATATAGCAGTCATATATCTTTGAAAGGTAGCAGGTGCATTACATAAACCAAAAGGCATACGCCTATAAGCATAAGTTCCAAAGGGATAAGTAAAAGTAGTCTTTTCTTGATCAGGTTGAGAAACAGGTATTTGTCAAAAGCTAGAGTATCCATCTAAGAAGAAAAAGTGTGTGTTCTTAGATAATCTTCCAACCATTTGATTAATGAAAGGCAAGAGGTAATGATCTTTTCTAGTTGCTTTGTTTAATTTTCTGTAATCAATTTCCATTCTATAGCCTGTAACAATTCCTTGTGGAATAAGTTCTTTCTTATCATTAGGAACAACAGTAATACCTGCTTTCTTAGGGACACAATGAACATGACTTACCCATCTACTATCAGCTATAGGATAGATTATACCTGCTTCGAGAAGTTTTAAGATTTCCGTTCTTACCACTTCCTTCATTTTTGGATTGAATCGACGTTGGTGATCAACAAGGGTTTAGCATCAGGTTCCATATTAAATTTGTGCTGACATAGAGTGGGACTAATGCCCTTTAAATCATCAAGAGTATATCCAATAGCAGCCCGGTGCTTCATTAGAACTTGCAATAATCTTTCTTCTTCATGTTCTGAAAGGTTAGCACTAATAATAACAGGATATATCTTATTTTCATCGAGATAAGCATATTTCAAAGTGTCTGGCAATTGTTTTAATTCAAACACAGGACCACTGTTAGGTGGAGGTGGACCTTTAGAGTTTCAATAGGCAAATTGTGTTTAAGCAGAGGACGTTGTTCAAAGAAAACCTTATCTATTTCATTTCTTTCATGCATATGTGAATCATTTTCATGGTCTAGAAAATATTTTTCTAAAGGATCAGTAGGTGGCACAGCAATAGAAGAAAGACCAATTAATTCATCCTTACTAGGCAGTTCTTTTTCATGATGATTTCTATTAAACATGGAAAAATTAAACTCATGAGACTCATCACCAAAGCTAACACCAACAGTTTGTTTCTTACAATCTATCTTAGCATTAACTGTATTTAAGAAAGTTCTACCAAAGATAATGGGACAAAACTCATCTTGTGGGGAACCAAGAACAAGAAAATCAGTAGGGTATTTAATTTTCCCACACGAGACTTCAACATCTCTAATAATCCCAATTGGTGATATAGTGTCTCTATTAGCAAGTTTAATAGTAACATCTATTTCTTCTATCTCAGCAGGTGCTATGTCTTTCATAATTTCTTCATATAAAGTGTAATGAATAGCACTCACACTAGCACCCATGTCACATAAACCATGATAACAGTGATCTCATATTTTAACTGAAATAACAGGCATGCCAACCATAGGTCTATGTTTATCTCTTTCATTGGTTTTACCAATTCTAGCAGCTTCTTCATAGAAGTAAATAACATGACCATCAATATCTTCTTCCAGGAGATCTTTAACCATAGCAATACTAGGTTCAACTTTAATTTGTTCATCGGGTTTAGGTGTTCTAATATAGCTTTTGTTAACCATAGTTGAAACCTTAGCATGTTCCTTAATCCTAACAGGGAAAGGTTGTTTCTCAATATAGGCAGAAGGAACAACTAGATCAACATTATAAAGTATAGTTTCTTCTTTAACTGGTACTGGTTCTTTAATTTCTTCTTTAATAGGTGGGTGATATTTAAACCACTTCTCCTTAGGAAGTTCAACATGAGTAGCAAATGATTCACAAAAGGAGGCTACTATCTCAGAGTCAAGTCCGTATTTAGTGCTAAACTTTTGAAAAGCTTCAGTATCCATAAAAGATTTAACACAATCATACTTAAGTTTAATACCTAACTCTTTACCTTCGTCGAGTTCCCAATCTTCAGAGTTGCGTTCAATTCATTCCAAGAGATCCCACCGAAATTCAATAGTCTTCTTCATAAATGAACTAGCACAAGAAGTATCAAGCATGGTTTGATCATTACGAGAAAGCCGAGCATAAAAATTCTGGATAATAATTTCTCTTGAGAGCTCATGATTGGGGCATGAATATAACATTGACTTAAGCCTCACCCAAGTTAGAGCGATACTTTCTCCTTCACGAGGCCAAAAATTATATATATAATTCCGATCACCATGAACTAGATGCATAGGATAAAAATTTTGGTGGAACTCCAATTTCAAATGATTCCAATTCCATGATCCAATATCATCACATAGCCTATATCATGCCAATGCTTTTCCCTTCAAATATAAAGGGAAAGCATTTTTCATCACTTCATCCCTGGGTAAACCTGCAAGCTTAAACTTCACTCCCCGGCAACGGTGCCAGAAAATCGCCTTGATGACCCACAAGTATAGGGGATCAATTGTAGCACTTTTCGATAAGTAAGAGTGTCAAACCCAACGAGGAGCAGAAGGAAATGACAAGTGGTTTTAAGTAAGGTATTGTCTGCAAGTGCTGAAATAGTAAGCACCGAGTAGTTTGTTAGCAAGATAATTTGTAACGAGCAAGTAACAATAGTAGTAACAAAAGTGCAGCAAGGTATCCCAATCCTTTTGAGGCATAGGACAGGATAAAACAATCTCTTATGATAAGAAAAGCGTTCTTGAGGGTAAACGGGAATTTCATCTAGTCACTTTCATCATGCTGGTTTATTTGTGTTCACTACTTTAATAATTTGATATGTGGGTGGACAGGTGCTTAGGTGATGTTCTTACTTGAACAAACCTCCTACTTATGATTCACCCTCCCGCAAGCATCCCCAACTACGAGAAAATTATTAAGAATAAATTCTAACCATAGCATTAAACTTTTGGGTCCAATTGGTCCCTTACGAAATAGCGCATAAACTGGGGTTTAAGCTTCTGTCACTCTCGCAACCCACCATGAAATTGCTACTCCACAACGCATTCCCTTTGATGAGGACATCAATACAATTGTTACACCCACAGCCCCTGCTGCTATACATACTGGACCAATTACTAGAGCTCGTGCACGCCAACTAAATTACCAGGTACTTTGGTTTCTTGGTAATGATTCTAATGTTCATGAGAATATGATGCTGCCTAAATTGGATACATTTGTTTTGCTTACAAATGAAGGGCCTAGCTTGGAGAAGGATGAACATTGGAGCAAGAACAAGCATGGAGATGATGGCATGCGCAAGGGGAACAAGAACGGAGTTACAAGTGATGATTTTAGGACTTTGAAGCCACCATAATGGGTGCATGAAGCCTTGGACGAAATATACAAGATGCCACTTCATAAATTTCGTCCCGAGGCTATTTTAGGTGCTGCGTCACCTTATTATTGGGCCAGGCCCATGTAATTTCGAAATACATAAGTATAGGCTATTTTTAGAGTACGTATGTGTGGGGAAACAAGAGATAGGGTTGATTTCGGACCCCTCCACCAAGGGCCACGAAATTCCCCCCCCCCCTCTTCCTCCATATATACAACCCTTAGGGCATCGTTTAGACTTCGGGTTTTATTTAGATTAAAAGTTCACCATAGCTGCAACTTCGCGTACTTCGTTTGTGTTCAACGACCAGACAAAGGCGTCACAGAACCCCACCTTGATCAATAAAACTTTCATCTTATATTCGCAATATCCAGATTGCAGTCTTATTTTCTTGCTTGTTCTTTGTTTGCTCGCAGGAAACATACCCTCGTGGTCAGGTTGATCGTGCTCCGGCGTGGTCAATAACCTCTCGGAGTTGGTTTAGCGATTGCTAAGGTGCGACGTCCTCGCACGTTCGTAGTCGGATCGTCAAAGTCGACTGCCACCAAAGCGATATCCATCATCTCATCGAAAGACGGGACGCCTTTGCCTCTATCAAGTGGTATCATATTTCCAGGTTGCTCGGTGAGATTTTACAGTTTTTCGTAGTTTAGATCGAGTCTGTTCTTCATACCTACAGTCCACGAAAAAGCCAAAAAAAATTAGGGTTAGTTCATCATATCCGAACCAATCTGAGCCTTTGCATAATCTTTTTAGGGTTTTGCTTAGTTGAATTTGCGGTTGCATCGTCGTGTCTAGTTGCTGGTCTTAGCGTTAGTCTTTTAGAGTTTCGATTTCTGGTCATAAGTTGTCACGCCGCCACCGCACCATCATCATCGCCCCTGTCATATACCACCACCGATCCATATCCATATATTACCACCGCTGCCATATACCACCACCGCTGCCATATGCCACCACCATATATCCACCACCAATCCGAGTTCCTTGCATATTAGGTGTGTTTTTGAGATCCATCTAGATTCCGATTCGTGTTTCCTTGCCGGAGTAGGTTTCGGAAAAAAAAAGAGTCCGGAAACCACCCTCTGTTTAGGCCCAAAATTTTTCGAAAACTCATTTTTTGAAAAAATTTCTGGCTATCCTATTTTTAGGTGTTTCTGAGTGTTTTGAGACAGGTGCCATTATAGGAAGTTTTTTTTGACCCGTTTCCAGTTTTTGGGTCCGGGCAGTCGAAAAAACGAAAAAAAAAATTGGTCGAAAAAATTTCGTGCCCATCCTGTCAGTTTGACCTAGGAAGAGTTTTGAGACACTCGCCATTATAGTGATTTTTCGCAAAAAAAAAAGCAGCGCAAAAAAAAGAGCGAAAAAAAAATTCCAGAGTGTGCTTTTTCCTTGTTTACGTGCAGCGCTGTGATTTTGTTAGTGTTCTAGGCTCGCGTCTCTAGCACGATCTAGCCTAGGACCAGCACAGTACCGTCGTTGAGCATTTATTCAACTTTGCATCTCTGAATTGATTATTGCTGACCCTTTTTGCTACCATATTATAAGCCTTCCCAGCTCCACATACATCTACGTCGTGCGTTTGACTCTCCCTGGTAATCGCTCTATCCAAGCTTTGAGAGTTTTGACTACAACGGTTGCCGATCACCGCCTGCTGCTGGGTAAGAACTGGTAAGAATTTGAGTTTTGCTTGACGAGTTTGTGATACACCACCACCACTTCTTAGTAGTCTGTAGGATCACATTCTTGTGTGTTTCTATTTGCTGCTAACCATGGTAGGATCACAAGCCGATGAGACTGATTGGGAGAACCTGACGAACAAACACTACATGATAAATTTCAGCAAATGATGAGTGGACAGGTGCAAGATGTGCTAAACAGATTTGACGAGGCCATGGAGAAGATAGATGGCATGGAAAAGACGTTCGAAACAAAGCTTGATAGCAAGTTTAATGAATTGCTCGCGCGTTTACCACCACCACCGCCGGCTGCACCTATCGCACCTCTGCAATACCAACAACAACGCATCCATCTGAATCAGTATGGACGAGCGAAGCGTGTTCCTATTGAGGATGGCCAAACTTCTGGTGCTGCTGTTCCTGTTATTGATGCTTCTTTGGCACCTGCTACTGCTGCCGCTGGTACCCAGGAGGATGATGAGTATGCGGGCGATTATGAGGATGAGGTTGATCAAAATCAGAACTACGTGCACCCACCAGACCCACCACCAGCAGGTCGACCTCAGGTATATATTCGTAATGGTAGGCCTGCACCACCACCTCAGGTACGAGATGATGTGCATATTCCTAAACTGAAATTGAATATTCCACCATTTGAGGGTAGATATGTTCCTGATATATATCTTACTTGGGAGTTAGAAACTGAACAACGTTTTACATGTTTACAATATCCCGAGGAGAGACGGGTTGCTGCTGCTGTTTGTGCTTTCACTAGTTTTGCATGTGTATGGTGGTCTGAACATTGTAGATTATATCCTATTCCAACTACTTGGGCTGCTTTGAAAACTGCTATGCGTACGCGTTGGGTTCCACCATATTATCAACGTGAATTGCTTCAAAAATTGCAGCGTTTAAGACAAGGGAAAAATTCTGTAGAAGAATATTATTAGGAATTACAAACTGGCATGATTAGATGTGGTATTGTTGAGGAGAATGAAGCTATGCTTGCACGTTTTCTGGGTGGATTAAATAGAGAGATTCAGACCATTCTAGACTATAAGGAGTATACTAATATCACTCGTTTATTCCATCTTGCTTGTAAAGCTGAACGTGAAGTGCAGGATCGACAAGCATTGGCGCGATCTAACTATTTTGCAGGCCGTCCTTCATCATGGACACCGCGTGCATCTTCTACTTCAACTGCACCAGCACCTCAATCATGTGCCTCCTCCAGTCGTGATACAAGAAAACAGGCACAACCACCATTATCTGCCAAGAGCGCACCTGCTGGGCCTGCACAGAGTTCTTCTTCTTCCATGGCATCAACAGGGCACACAAGTGATATTATTTGTCGTCGTTGTAAGGGAGGAGGTCATTATGCGAGAGAATGCAAATCTCTGCGTGTGATGATTGCTACCGCAGATGGTGGATATGAGTCCGCTAGTGACTATGATGAGGAGACTTTGGCTCTTATTACACGTGACGAACATGGTGGAGATGATTCTGATCATGAGACGCAATACATGGCTCCTGAAGACGCTGACAGGTATGAATGTTTAGTTGCTCAACGTGTTTTGAGTGTGCAGGTCACACAAGCTGAGCAAAATCAGAGGCACAATTTGTTCCATACCAAGGGAGTTGTGAAGGAACGTTCTGTGCGCGTCATAATAGACGGAGGGAGCTGCAACAACTTGGCTAGCATGGACATGGTGGAGAAGCTTTCTCTCACCACAAGACCACATCCACATCCTTACTACATCCAATGGTTCAACAACAGCGGCAAGGTTAAGGTAACACGTACTGTTCGTGTGCATTTTAGTATCTCTACATATGCTGATTATGTTGATTGTGATGTGGTACCTATGCAAGCATGTTCCTTATTACTTGGTAGACCATGGCAATTTGATAAAAACTCTGTACACGATGGTAGAAACAATCACTATACTCTTGTTCATAAGGATAAAAATATTACTTTGCTTCCTATGACTCCTGATTCCATTTTGAAAGATGATGTTAATAGAGCTAATAAAGCAAAACAGGAGAAGAATAAGAGTGAAAATCAGATTGTGGCAAAAGAATTTGAGCAACAAATGAAGCCTAATAATAAACCATCTAGTGTTGCTTCTGAAATTAAATTGAAAAGTGCATGTTTATTTGCCACCAAATCTGATATTGATGAGCTAGATTTCAGCAAATCTGTTTGCTATGCTTTTGTGTGCAAAGAGACATTATTTTCATTCGAGGACGTGCCTTCCTCTTTGCCTCCTGCTGTAACTAACATTTTGCAGGAGTTCGCTGACGTCTTTCCACAAGACGTGCCACCGGGATTACCGCCTATTCGAGGGATTGAGCATCAGATTGACTTAATTCCCGGTGCTTCACTGCCAAACCGTGCACCATACCGTACCAATCCAGAGGAGACGAAGGAGATTATGCGTCAAGTACAAGAGCTTCTCGACAAAGGTTATATACGCGAATCCCTTAGTCCTTGTGCTGTTCCTATTATTCTAGTGCCGAAAAAGGATGGTACATCACGTATGTGTGTTGATTGTAGAGGCATTAATAATATTACTATTCGTTATCGTCATCCTATTCCTAGGCTCGATGATATGCTTGATGAATTGAGTGGCTCTACAATATTCTCCAAAGTTGATTTGCGTAGTGGATACCATCAAATTCGTATGAAATTGGGAGATGAATAGAAAACAGCATTTAAAACTAAGTTTGGATTATATGAGTGGTTAGTCATGCCTTTTGGGTTAACTAATGCACCTAGTACTTTCATGAGATTAATGAACGAAGTTTTACGTGCTTTCATTGGACGATTTGTGGTAGTTTACTTTGATGACATATTGATTTTTAGCAGATCTTTGGAAGAACATTTGGAACATTTACGTGCTGTTTTTATTGCTCTACGTGATGCACGTTTGTTTGGTAACCTTGGGAAGTGCACCTTTTGCACCGACCGAGTATCTTTTCTTGGCTATGTTGTTACTCCACAGGGAATTGAAGTTGATAAAGCCAAGATTGAAGCTATTGAGAGTTGGCCGCAACCCAAAACGGTCACACAAGTGAGGAGTTTTCTTGGCCTCGCTGGATTCTATAGGCGTTTTGTGAGAGATTTCAGCACCATTGCTGCACCTCTCAATGAGCTTACAAAGAAAGATGTGCCTTTTCTTTGGGGTACTGCACAGGAAGAAGCCTTCACGGTATTGAAAGATAAGTTGACACATGCTCCTTTACTCCAACTTCCTGATTTTAATAAGACTTTTGAGCTTGAATGTGATGCTAGTGGAATTGGATTAGGAGGTGTGTTATTACAAGATGGCAAACCTGTTGCATACTTTTCTAAAAAATTGAGTGGGCCTAGTCTGAATTATTCTACTTATGATAAAGAATTATATGCTCTTGTTCGGACTTTAGAAACATGGCATACATTCTGATCATGAATCTTTGAAACATATTAAAAGTCAAGCTAAACTAAATCGTAGACATGCTAAATGGGTTGAATTCATTGAGACTTTCCCTTATGTCATTAAACACAAGAAGGGAAAAGAAAATGTTATTGCTGATGCATTGTCTCGTCGCTATACTATGCTTTCACAACTTGACTTCAAAATATTTGGTTTGGAGACCATCAAAGATCAATATGTGCATGATGCTGATTTTAAAGATGTAATGCAGAATTGTAAAGAAGGAAGAATGTGGAACAAGTTTGTTGTTAACGATGGATTTGTGTTTCGTGCTAACAAGCTATGCATTCCAGCTAGCTCCGTTCGTCTTTTGTTGTTGCAGGAGGCGCATGGAGGAGGATTAATGGGACACTTTGGCGTGAAGAAGACGGAGGACATACTTGCTACACATTTCTTTTGGCCAAAGATGAGACGGGATGTTGAGCGTTTTATTGCTCGCTGCACTACATGTCAAAAAGCTAAGTCACGACTCAATCCTCATGGTTTATATATGCCTTTTCCTGTACCTAGTGTTCCTTGGGAGGATATATCTATGGACTTTGTTTTAGGTTTACCTCGAACAAAGAAGGGGAGGGATAGCATATTTGTTGTCGTGGATAGATTCTCGAAAATGGCACACTTTATACCATGTCATAAAAGCGATGATGCTGTTAATGTTGCTGATTTGTTCTTTCGTGAAATTATTCGCTTGCATGGTGTGCCAAATACTATTGTTTCAGATCGTGATACTAAATTTCTTAGCCACTTTTGGAGATGTTTATGGGCTAAGTTGGGGACTAAACTGCTTTTTAGTACTACTTGTCACCCCAAACTGATGGACAAACTGAAGTAGTCAATAGAACGTTGTCTACTATGCTTAGGGCTGTTTTGAAGAATAATAAGAAAATGTGGGAGGAATGCTTGCCTCATATTGAATTTGCTTATAATCGTTCATTGCATTCTACTACTAGGATGTGCCCTTTTGAAGTTGTGTATGGTTTCCTACCTCGTGCACCTATTGATTTGTTGCCTCTTCCATCTTCGGAGAAGGTTAATTTTGATGCTAAACAACGTGCTGAATTGATTTTAAAAATGCATGAGTTAACTAAGGAAAACATTGAGCGTATGAATGCTAAATATAAACTTGCTGGAGATAAGGGTAGAAAACATGTTGTGTTTGCACCTGGAGATCTTGTTTGGTTACATTTGCGTAAGGATAGATTTCCTGATTTGCGCAAATCAAAGCTAATGCCACGTGCTGATGGTCCCTTTAAGGTGTTAGAGAAAATAAATGATAATGCATATAAACTTGAGCTGCCTGTAGATTTTGGGGTTAGTCCCACTTTTAACATTGCAGATTTGAAGCCTTATTTGGGTGAGGAAGATGGACTTCCGTCGAGGACGACTTCATTTCAAGAAGGGGAGGATGATGAGGACATCAATACAATTGTTACACCCACAGCCCCTGCTGCTATACATACTGGACCAATTACTAGAGCTCGTGCACGCCAACTAAATTACCAGGTACTTTCGTTTCTTGGTAATGATTCTAATGTTCATGAGAATATGATGCTGCCTAAATTAGATACATTTGTTTTGCTTACAAATGAAGGGCCTAGCTTGGAGAAGGATGAACATTGGAGCAAGAACAAGCATGGAGATGATGGCATGCGCAAGGGGAACAAGAACGGAGTTACAAGTGATGATTTCAGGACTTTGAAGCCACCATAATGGGTGCATGAAGCCTTGGACGAAATATACAAGATGCCACTTCATAAATTTCGTCACGAGGCTATTTTAGGTGCTGCGTCACCTTATTATTGGGCCAGGCCCATGTAATTTCGAAATACATAAGTATAGGCTATTTTTAGAGTCCGTATGTGTGGGGAAACAAGAGATAGGGTTGATTTCGGACCCCTCCACCAAGGGCCACGAAATTCCCCCCTCTTCCTCCATATATACAGCCCTTAGGGCATCGTTTAGACTTTGGGTTTTGTTTAGATTAAAAGTTCGCCATAGCTGCAACTTCGCGTACTTCGTTTGTGTTCAACGACCAGACAAAGGCGTCACAGAACCCCACCTTGATCAATAAAGCTTTCATCTTATATTCGCAATATCCAGATTGCAATCTTAGTTTCTTGCTTGTTCTTCGTTTGCTCGCAGGAAACAGACCCTCGTGGTCAGGTTGATCGTGCTCCGGCGTGGTCAATAACCTATCGGAGTTGGTTTAGCGATTGCTAAGGCGCGACGTCCTCGCACGTTCGTAGTCGGATCGTCAAAGTCGACTTCCACCAAAGCGAAATCCACCATCTCATCGAAAGACGGGACACCTTTGCCTCTATCAAGTGGTATCAGATTTCCAGGTTGCTCGGTGAGATTTTACAGTTTTTCGTAGTTTAGATCGAGTCTATTCTTCATACCTATAGTCCACGAAAAATCCACAAAAAAAAAATTAGGGTTAGTTCACCATATCCGAACCAATCTGAGCCTTGCATAATCTTTTTAGGGTTTTGCTTTGTTGAATTTGCGTTGCTCAACGTGTTTTGAGTGTGCAGGTCACACAAGCTGAGCAAAATCAGAGGCACAATTTGTTCCATACCAAGGGAGTTGTGAAGGAACGTTCTGTGCGCGTCATCATAGACGGAGGGAGCTGCAACAACTTGGCTAGCATGGAGATGGTGGAGAAGCTTTCTCTCACCACAAGACCACATCCACATCCTTACTACATCCAATGGTTCAACAACAGCGGCAAGGTTAAGGTAACACGTACTGTTCGTGTGCATTTTAGTATCTCTACATATGCTGATTATGTTGATTGTGATGTGGTACCTATGCAAGCATGTTCCTTATTACTTGGTAGACCATGGCAATTTGATAAAAATTCTGTACACCATGGTAGAAACAATCACTATACTCTTGTTCATAAGGATAAAAATATTACTTTGCTTCCTATGACTCCTGATTCCATTTTGAAAGATGATATTAATGGAGCTAATAAAGCACAACAGGAGAAGAATAAGAGTGAAAATCAGATTGTGGCAAAAGAATTTGAGCAACAAATGAAGCCTAATAATAAACCATCTAGTGTTGCTTCTGAAATTAAATTGAAAAGTGCATGTTTATTTGCCACCAAATCTGATATTGATGAGCTAGATTTCAGCAAATCTGTTTGCTATGCTTTTGTGTGCAAAGAGGCATTATTTTCATTCGAGGACGTGCCTTCCTCTTTGCCTCCTGCTGTCACTAACATTTTGCAGGAGTTCGCTGACGTTTTTCCACAAGACGTGCCACCGGGATTACCGCCTATTCGAGGGATTGAGCATCAGATTGACTTAATTCCCGGTGCTTCACTGCCAAACCGTGCACCATACCGTACCAATCCAGAGGAGACGAAGGAGATTATGCGTCAAGTACAAGAGCTTCTCGACAAAGGTTATATACGCGAATACCTTAGTCCTTGTGCTGTTCCTATTATTCTAGTGCCGAAAAAGGATGGTACATCACGTATGTGTGTTGATTGTAGAGGCATTAATAATATTACTATTCGTTATCGTCATCCTATTCCTAGGCTAGATGATATGCTTGAAAAATTGAGTGGGCCTAGTCTGAATTATTCTACTTATGATAAAGAATTATATGCTCTTGTTCGGACTTTAGAAACATGGCAACATTATTTATGGCCCAAAGAATTTGTTATACATTCTGATCATGAATCTTTGAAACATATTAAAAGTCAAGCTAAACTGAATCGTAGACATGCTAAATGGGTTGAATTCATTGAGACTTTCCCTCATGTCATTAAACACAAGAAGGGAAAAGAAAATGTTATTGCTGATGCATTGTCTCGTCGCTATACTATGCTTTCACAACTTGACTTCAAAATATTTGGTTTGGAGACCATCAAAGATCAATATGTGCATGATGCTGATTTTAAAGATGTAATGCAGAATTGTAAAGAAGGAAGAATGTGGAACAAGTTTGTTGTTAACGATGGATTTGTGTTTCGTGCTAACAAGCTATGCATTCCAGCTAGCTCCGTTCGTCTTTTGTTGTTGCAGGAGGCGCATGGAGGAGGATTAATGGGACACTTTGGCGTGAAGAAGACGGAGGACATACTTGCTACACATTTCTTTTGGCCAAAGATGAGACGGGATGTTGAGCGTTTTATTGCTCGCTGCACTACATGTCAAAAAGCTAAGTCACGACTCAATCCTCATGGTTTATATATGCCTTTGCCTGTACCTAGTGTTCCTTGGGAGGATATATCTATGGACTTTGTTTTAGGTTTACCTCGAACAAAGAAGGGGAGGGATAGCATATTTGTTGTCGTGGATAGATTCTCGAAAATGGCACACTTTATACCATGTCATAAAAGCGATGATGTTGTTAATGTTGCTGATTTGTTCTTTCGTGAAATTATTCACTTGCATGGTGTGCCAAATACTATTGTTTCAGATCGTGACACTAAATTTCTTAGCCACTTTTGGAGATGTTTATGGGCCAAGTTGGGGACTAAACTGCTTTTTAGTACTACTTGTCACCCCCAAACTGATGGACAAACAGAAGTAGTCAATAGAACGTTGTCTACTATGCTTAGGGCTGTTTTGAAGAATAATAAGAAAATGTGGGAGGAATGCTTGCCTCATATTGAATTTGCTTATAATCGTTCATTGCATTCTACTACTAAGATGTGCCCTTTTGAAGTTGTGTATGGTTTCCTACCTCATGCACCTATTGATTTGTTGCCTCTTCCATCTTCGGAGAAGGTTAATTTTGATGCTAAACAACGTGCTGAATTGATTTTAAAATTGCATGAGTTAACTAGGGAAAACATTGAGCGCATGAATGCTAAATATAAACTTGCTGGAGATAAGGGTAGAAAACATGTTGTGTTTGCACCTGGAGATCTTGTTTGGTTACATTTGCGTAAGGATAGATTTCCTGATTTGCGCAAATCAAAGTTAATGCCACGTGCTGATGGTCCCTTTAAGGTGTTAGAGAAAATAAATGATAATGCATATAAACTTGAGCTGCCTGCAGATTTTGGGGTTAGTCCCACTTTTAACATTGCAGATTTGAAGCCTTATTTGGGTGAGGAAGATGAACTTCCGTCGAGGACGACTTCATTTCAAGAAGGGGAGGATGATGAGGACATCAATACAATTGTTACACCCACAGCCCCTGCTGCTATACATACTGGACCAATTACTAGAGCTCGTGCACGCCAACTAAATTACCAGGTACTTTCGTTTCTTGGTAATGATTCTAATTTTCATGAGAATATGATGCTGCCTAAATTGGATACATTTGTTTTGCTTACAAATGAAGGGCCTAGCTTGGAGAAGGATGAACATTGGAGCAAGAACAAGCATGGAGATGATGGCATGCGCAAGGGGAACAAGAACGGAGTTACAAGTGATGATTTCAGGACTTTGAAGCCACCATAATGGGTGCATGAAGCCTTGGACGAAATATACAAGATGCCACTTCATAAATTTCGTCCCGAGGGTATTTTAGGTGCTGCGTCACCTTATTATTGGGCCAGGCCCATGTAATTTCGAAATACATAAGTATAGGCTATTTTTAGAGTCCGTATGTGTGGGGAAACAAGAGATAGGGTTGATTTCGGACCCCTCCACCAAGGGCCACGAAATTCCCCCCTCTTCCTCCATATATACAGCCCTTAGGGCATCGTTTAGACTTCGGGTTTTGTTTAGATTAAAAGTTCGCCATAGCTGCAACTTCGCGTACTTCGTTTGTGTTCAACGACCAGACAAAGGCGTCACAGAACCCCACCTTGATCAATAAAGCTTTCATCTTATATTCGCAATATCCAGATTGCAATCTTAGTTTCTTGCTTGTTCTTCGTTTGCTCGCAGGAAACAGACCCTCGTGGTCAGGTTGATCGTGCTCCGGCGTGGTCATTAACCTCTCGGAGTTGGTTTAGCGATTGCTAAGGCGCGACGTCCTCGCACGTTCGTAGTCGGATCGTCAAAGTCGACTTCCACCAAAGCGATATCCATCATCTCATCGAAAGACGGGACACCTTTGCCTCTATCAAGAGATCGGGACCCTCGCCTCTATCACCGCCTGGGGGGCTGGCGCGCCCAGGTGGGTTGTGCCCACCTGGTGGCCCCCCTCTGGTGTTTATTGGCTCTAGTATTTCTTAAATAATCCATAAAAATCCACGTGAAGTTTCAGCTCATTTGGAATTGTGCAGAATAGGTGGGCTGACGTTGCTTTTCCAGGTCCAGATTTCCAGCTGTCGGAATTCTCCCTCTTAGTGTGTTCCTTCCAAATTATGAGAGAAAAGGCATTAGAATTACTCCAAAAAGCATTATTATGGATAAAAACATTATAAATAACAGTAAGAAAACATGATGCAAAATGGACGTATCAGGATGGGATTGGAGAGTGCAAACGCAATTGGAGACATGGAGATTTTTGGCGTGGTTCCGATTGGTGGTGTTATCGTACATCCACGTTGGTGGAGACTTCAACCCACGAAGGCTAACGATTGCGTGAGTCCACGGAGGGCTCCACCCGCGAAGGGTCCATGAAGAAGCAACCTTTTCTATCCCACCATGGCCGTCGCCCATGACGGACTTGCCTCACTTGGGTAGATCTTCATGAAGTAGGCGATCTCCTTTTGATGAGGACATCAATACAATTGTTACACCCACAGCCCCTGATAGAGGCAAAGGTGTCCCGTCTTTCGATGAGATGATGGATATCGCTTTGGTGGAAGTCGACTTTGACGATCCAACTACGAACGTGCGAGGACATCGCGCCTTAGCAATCGCTAAACCAACTCCGAGAGGTTATTGACCACGCCGGAGCACGATCAACCTGACCACGAGGGTCTGTTTCCTGTGAGCAAACGAAGAACAAGCAAGAAACTAAGATTGAAATCTGGATATTGCGAATATAAGATGAAAGCTTTATTGATCAAGGTAGGGTTCTGTGACGACTTTGTCTGGTCGTTGAACACAAACGAAGTACGCGAAGTTGCAGCTATGGCAAACTTTTAATCTAAACAAAACCCAAAGTCTAAACGATGCCCTAAGGGCTGTATATATGGAGGAAGAAGGGGGAATTTCGTGGCCCTTGGTGGAGGTGTCCGAAATCAACCCTATCTCTTGTTTCCCCACACATACGGACTCTAAAAATAGCCTATACTTATGTATTTCGAAATTACATGGGCCTGGCCCAATAATAAGGTGACGCAGCACCTAAAATAGCCTCGTGACGAAATTTATGAATTGGCATCTTGTATATTTCGTCCAAGGCTTCATGCACCCATTATGGTGGCTTCAAAGTCCTGAAATCATCACTTGTAACTCCGTTCTTGTTCCCCTTGCACATGCCATCATCTCCATGCTTGTTCTTGCTCCAATGTTCATCCTTCTCCAAGCTAGGCCCTTCATTTGTAAGCAAAACAAATGTATCCAATTTAGGCAGCATCATATTCTCATGAACATTAGAATCATTACCAAGAAACGAAAGTACCTGGTAATTTAGTTGGCGTGCACGAGCTCTAGTAATTGGTCCAGTATGTATAGCAGCAGGGGCTGTGGGTATAACAATTGTATTGATGTCCTCATCATCCTCCCCTTCTTGAAATGAAGTCGTCCTCGACGGAAGTTCATCTTCCTCACCCAAATAAGGCTTCAAATCTGCAATGTTAAAAGTGGGACTAACCCCAAAATCTGCAGGCAGCTCAAGTTTATATGAATTATCATTTATTTTCTCTAACACCTTAAAGGGACCATCAGCACGTGGCATTAACTTTGATTTGCGCAAATCAGGAAATCTATCCTTACGCAAATGTAACCAAACAAGATCTCCAGGTGCAAACACAACATGTTTTCTACCCTTATCTCCAGCAAGTTTATATTTAGCATTCATGCGCTCAATGTTTTGCTTAGTTAACTCATGCATTTTTAAAATCAATTCAGCACGTTGTTTAGCATCAAAATTAACCTTCTCCGAAGATGGAAGAGGCAACAAATCAATAGGTGCATGAAGTAGGAAACCATACACAACTTCAAAAGGGCACATCTTAGTAGTAGAATGCAATGAACGATTATAAGCAAATTCAATATGAGGCAAGCATTCCTCCCACATTTTCTTATTATTCTTCAAAACAGCCCTAAGCATAGTAGACAACGTTCTATTGACTACTTCAGTTTGTCCATCAGTTTGGGGGTGACAAGTAGTACTAAAAAGCAGTTTAGTCCCCAACTTAGCCCATAAACATCTCCAAAAGTGGCTAAGAAATTTAGTATCACGATCTGAAACAATAGTATTTGGCACACCATGCAAGCGAATAATTTCACGAAAGAACAAATCAGCAACATTAACAGCATCATCACTTTTATGACATGGTATAAAGTGTGCCATTTTCGAGAATCTATCCACAACAACAAATATGCTATCCCTCCCCTTCTTTGTTCGAGGTAAACCTAAAACAAAGTCCATAGATATATCCTCCCAAGGAACACTAGGTACAGGCAAAGGCATATATAAACCATGAGGATTGAGTCGTAACTTAGCTTTTTGACATGTAGTGCAGCGAGCAATAAAACGCTGAACATCCCGTCTCATTTTTGGCCAAAAGAAATGTGTAGCAAGTACGTCCTCCGTCTTCTTCACGCCAAAGTGTCCCATTAATCCTCCTCCATGCGCCTCCTGCAACAACAAAAGACGAACGGAGCTAGCTGGAATGCATAGCTTGTTAGCACGAAACACAAATCCATCGTTAACAACAAACTTGTTCCACATTCTTCCTTCTTTACAATTCTGCATTACATCTTTAAAATCAGCATCATGCACATATTGATCTTTGATGGTCTCCAAACCAAATATTTTGAAGTCAAGTTGTGAAAGCATAGTATAGCGACGAGACAATGCATCAGCAATAACATTTTCTTTTCCCTTCTTGTGTTTAATGACATAAGGGAAGTCTCAATGAATTCAACCCATTTAGCATGTCTACGATTTAGTTTAGCTTGACTTTTAATATGTTTCAAAGATTCATGATCAGAATGTATAACAAATTCTTTGGGCCATAAATAATGTTGCCATGTTTCTAAAGTCCGAACAAGAGCATATAATTCTTTATCATAAGTAGAATAATTCAGACTAGGCCCACTCAATTTTTCAGAAAAGTATGCAACAGGTTTGCCATCTTGTAATAACACACCTCCTAATCAAATTCCACTAGCATCACATTCAAGCTCAAAAGTCTTATTAAAATCAGGAAGTTGGAGTAAAGGAGCATGTGTCAACTTATCTTTCAATACCGTGAAGGCTTCTTCCTGTGCGGTACCCCAAAGAAAAGGCACATCTTTCTTTGTAAGCTCATTCAGAGGTGCAGCAATGGTGATGAAATCTCTCACAAAACGCCTATAGAATCCAGCGAGGCCAAGAAAACTCCTCACTTGTGTGACCGTTTTGGGCTGCGGCCAACTCTCAATAGCTTCAATCTTGGCTTTATCAACTTCAATTCCCTGTGGAGTAACAACATAGCCAAGAAAAGATACTCGGTCGGTGCAAAAGGTGCACTTCCCAAGGTTACCAAACAAACGTGCATCACGTAGAGCAATAAAAACAGCACGTAAATGTTCCAAATGTTCTTCCAAAGATCTGCTATAAATCAATATGTCATCAAAGTAAACTACCACAAATCATCCAATGAAAGCACGTAAAACTTCGTTCATTAATCTCATGAAAGTACTAGGTGCATTAGTTAACCCAAAAGGCATGACTAACCACTCATATAATCCAAACTTAGTTTTAAATGCTGTTTTCCATTCATCTCCCAATTTCATACGAATTTGATGGTAGCCACTACGCAAATCAACTTTGGAGAATATTGTAGAGCCACTCAATTCATCAAGCATATCATCTAGCCTAGGAATAGGATGACGATAACGAATAGTAATATTATTAATGCCTCTACAATCAACACACATACGTGATGTACCATCCTTTTTCGGCACTAGAATAATAGGAACAACACAAGGACTAAGGGATTCGCGTATATAACCGTTGTCGAGAAGCTCTTGTACTTGACGCATAATCTCCTTCGTCTCCTCTGGATTGGTACGGTATGGTGCACGGTTTGGCAGTGAAGCACCGGGAATTAAGTCAATCTGATGCTCAATCCCTCGAATAGGTGGTAATCCCGGTGGCACGTCTTGTGGAAAAACGTCAGCGAACTCCTGCAAAATGTTAGTGACAGCAGGAGGTAAAGAGGAAGGCACGTCCTCAAATGGAAATAATGCCTCTTTGCACACAAAAGCATAGCAAACAGATTTGCTGAAATCTAGCTCATCAATATCAGATTTGGTGGCAAATAAACATGCACTTTTCAATTTAATTTCAAAAGCAACACTAGATGGTTTATTATTAGGCTTCATTTGTTGCTCAAATTCTTTTGCCACAATTTGATTTTCACTCTTATTCTTCTCCTGTTGTGCTTTATTAGCTCTATTAATATCATCTTTCAAAATGGAATCAGGAGTCATAGGAAGCAAAGTAATATTTTTATCCTTATGAACAAGAGTATACTGATTGTTTCTACCATGGTGTACAGTATTTTTATCAAATTGCCATGGTCTACCAAGTAATAAGGAACATGCTTGCATAGGTACCACATCACAATCAACATAATCAGCATATGTAGAGATACTGAAATGCACACGAACAGTACGTGTTACCTTAACCTTGCCGCTGTTGTTGAACCATTGGATGTAGTAAGGATGTGGATGTGGTCTTGTGGTGAGAGAAAGCTTCTCCACCATCTCCATGCTAGCCAAGTTGTTGCAGCTCCCTCCGTCTATTATGACGCGCACAGAACGTTCCTTCACAACTCCCTTGGTATGGGACAAATTGTGCCTCTGATTTTGCTCAGCTTGTGTGACCTGCACACTCAAAACACGTTGAGCAACTAAACATTCATACCTGTCAGCGTCTTCAGGAGCCATGTATTGCGTCTCATGATCAGAATCATCTCCACCATGTTCTTCACGTGTAATAAGAGCCAATGTCTCCTCATCATAGTCACTAGCGGACTCATATCCACCATCCGCGGTAGCAATCATCACACGCGGAGATTTGCATTCCCTCGCATAATGACCTCCTCCCTTACAACGACGAGAAATAATATCACTTGTGTGCCCTGTTGATGCCATGGAAGAAGAAGAACGCTATGCAGGCCCCGCAGGTGCGCTCTTGGAAGATAATGGTGGTTGTGCCTGTTTTCTTGTATCACGACTGGAGGTGGCACCGGATGGAGGTGCTGGTGCAGTTGAAGTAGAAGATGCACGTGGTGTCCATGATGAAGGTCGGCCTGCAGAAAAGTTAGTTCGCCCCAATGCTTGTCGATCCTGCACTTCACGTTCAGCTTTACAAGCAAGATGGAATAAACGAGTGATATTAGTATACTCCTTATAGTCTAGAATGGTCTGAATCTCTCTATTTAATCCACCCAGAAAACGTGCAAGCATAGCTTCATTCTCCTCAACAATACCACATCTAATCATGCCAGTTTGTAATTCCTGATAATATTCTTCTACGGAATTTTTCCCTTGTCTTAAACGCTGCAATTTTTGAAGCAATTCACGTTGATAATATGGTGGAACCCAACGCGTACGCATAGCAGTTTTCAAAGCAGCCCAAGTAGTTGGAATAGGATATAATCTACAATGTTCAGACCACCATACACATGCAAAACTAGTGAAAGCACAAACAGCAGCAGCAACTCGTCTCTCCTCAGGATATTGTAAACATGTAAATCGTTGTTCAGTTTCTAACTCCCAAGTAAGATATATATCAGGAACATATCTACCCTCAAATGGTGGAATATTCAATTTCAGTTTAGGAATATGGACATCATCTCGTACCTGAGGTGGTGGTGCAGGCCTACCATTACGAATATATACCTGAGGTCGACCTGCTGGTGGTGGTGCTGGTGGCTGCTCGTAGATCTGATGTTGATCAACCACATCCTCATAATCGCCCGCATACTCATCATCCTCCTGGGTACCAGCAGCAGCAGTAGCAGGAGCCAAAGAGGCACCAACAGCAGTAGCAGCGGCACCAGAATTTTGTCCTGGCTCAATAGGAACACGCTGTGCTCGTCCATACTGATTCGGAAGGGGGCGTAGTTGTTGTTGTTGCAGAGGTGCGACAGGTGCAGCCGGTGGTGGAAGACGCGCAAGCAGTTCATTAAATCTGTTATCAAGCTTTGTTTCAAACGTCTTCTCAAGGACAGTGATCTTCTCCATGGCCTCTTCAAAATTGTTCAGCACATCTTGTACCTGTTCAGTCATCATTTGCTGAAACTTATCATGAAGCTTCTTGTTCGATAAGTTCTCCCAGTCAATCTCGTCGGCTTGTGATCCTAGCATGGTTAGCAGCAATAGAAACACACAAGAATATGATCCTACAGACTACTAAGAAGTGGTGGTGGTGTATCACAAATCCGTCAAGCAAATCTCAAATTCTTACCAGTTCTTACCCAGCAGCAGGCGGTGATCGGCAACCGTTGTAGTCAAAAACTCTCAAAGCTTGTGATAGAGGCGAGGGTGTCCCGATCTTTCGATGAGATGATACCTATCGATTTGGTGGAGACGACTTTGACGATCCGACTACAAACATGCACGACGTTGCGCCTTAGCAATCGCTAAACCAATCTCCTGAGGTTACTGACGAGGCCGGAAGCACGGTCAGCCTGACCACGAAGGTCTATTCCTGCAAGCAATCGAAGAACGAGCAAGAATATGATAAAGCAATCTGAATATTGCAAATATATATGAGGTATTGATAATGGTGGGGATCCGGAAGCGGTCTTGGTCTGGTCGTTGGACACAAACGAAGTACACGAAGTTGCAATGGCTAACTTTTAACTAAACAAATGCCATGGAAAAGCTACTAGATGGATCTACTTATATAGGAGCAAGGGGTGGCGGCCAAGGAGGTGGGAGGACGTCCCAAGGCAGCCTAAAACTAAATCTAGGTCGTACAAGGCCAATGGGCCCAAGTGAAGGTCATGTAACACCTTTGGACTTGTAGTTTGACTCGGATTCTGCTGCAGCATCAGATTGTTTCGTCCACAACTCAACGCTCCGGACGAATTTGAAGGTGATTCCAATTGGGTTGGAAAGTGTACGAAATCTAGTTTCCAACAAAAAAAGAATCACCCAATTCGTAGTCCGTATGAAAAACTTGTGTGCGTTTTGAGTCAGGTGTGTCTGTGCAGTCCGAATCTGAATCCAGAACATGAGAGACTTGGACTCTATCTTCTCTTGGGCCAAAAGTGACATGAGAGAACTTTTTGGACAGCAAATAAACATCTCTTTCTTCCTTATCTTCATATGTGGATTGTACAAATGTCTCATACACCTGCAATTAGACAAAACACAAAAGTGTGTGAAGTATTTTTGTTCTGGATAACATAAATAGATTATTGAATAGTTTGCACTAGAAATCACCTGACAAATATGCATATATGCAATATTTTTGGTCATATCCAAGGTAGTCATGTCCTCATCATCCTCCCCTTCTTGAAAATAAAGCCGTCCTCGGCGTTGCTTAATCTGAAATGTGGCTAACAAAAGAGACAAGGTGTACATGTTGTATATGTATATGTCATCCATTTTTACTTCCCTTGATTTTTGCATATATGACACGTGAATAGATGAGTAACTTGCATAGCTCATAAAATCTAAAGCCAAAAAATTAGCACAAGAAGTAGAAGGCATGAAAATATTGCAACTCAGTTTGCACATATAAGTGAAGCTCTTATTCATTTCAAAAGATTGACAATGTTCATCATTAAACCATCCCAACATTGGTGAATAAACCTTACTTGCATCAAATTTACATGCTACAACATGCTTAAATAAGCAAACATGCAATAAGTCATTCAACACAGAATCATCACCAAGATTAGAGGTCATATCAAAATGATTAAACATTGGTTCTTTTGCATCAATAGTTAATTCAATGGGTGCACTCAAAATTGTTGGTATTTCAGTTGTTTGATCACATGGCAAAGTCAAATTATCAACATAGTCCTCTAAAATAGGTGGTGTGATCAAAGTAGTGGGTAGCTCATCAGATGGTGCATTCAAATTGACAAGGCATTCATCATTCTCATGTAGAGATGGAAGATCAGTACCTTTGTCATTACCTCTTATGATCAACTCAGATGATGTAGCCACTCTCAGGGGCGATGTGTCACATGGTGGAGGTGATGTAGTCCTGATAACAATGGATGTGGTTGTCATAGTATGCCTAGTAGTTGAAGGAACAATCATATCAACTCTTGGAATGTGCACCGTGCGCTTGTTCTCCTCGTGGCCAACACGTCGTTTTATTTCCTGTTCAGCTTTGCAAGCAAGATGAAACAAATGGTCCATAGGATAACACTCTTCATGAATTAGTATCTCTTGAATATCACGGTTTAATCCTCCCCAAAATCTATCCATAAAATCATCTTCACTTTCTTCTAAAGAGGAATGCAACAAGGTAGTTTGTAAATCATCATAATATTTTGTTACAGTTTCACTACCTTGTTTTAAGTGTTGCAACTTCTTAATCATGTCACGAGTATAATAAGCAGGGACGAAAATATGTCGCATGGCAAGTTTCAAATCATCCCAAGTAGTAGGTATATAATCAGGGTGTAACCGACAATATTCACCCCACCAAACCAAAGCATAACCAGTGAAAGAACCAACCGCAACCTTAACCTTTTTATGTTCATCGAAATTATGGGAAGCAAATATATTTTTTATGTCGAACTCCCATTCAATATATAAAGCAGGTTTAAAACGGCCATTAAATGGTGGTATAGATACATTAACCTGATCATGTGCACTTGGATGTTTGTGCACCTCTCGTGACGGTTGTGGTATTTGCAAAGGTGGTGGCACGTCCCCCGCGATCGACAAAGCCCATGAATTGACTCTGGATCCTGTCATGATTAGTAGAACAAGAAACAAAACCGAAAAATAATGTTCCTATAACTACTAGGATGTGGTGATAAAACGCTCACAGTAAAGGAAATATCAATGTCTTACAAGTTCTTACCATGCAGCAGGCGGTGATCGGCAACCAGCGGTGTCAAGTAACTCCGAATATTGAGTAAAGCGATTGCCAGGGGAGCGTACGTATACACGGTGTAGAAATATGTGGAGCTGGGTTGGCTATATATGGTAGCAAAAGATTAGCAATAATCAATTCAAAGATGCAATGTTGAATAAACGCTCAACGACGGTACTGTGCTGGTCCTAGGCTAGACCGTACTAGAGACGCGAGCCTAGAACACTAATGAGGTCACGGCGTAGCACAACTAGTATCAATGAAGGATACTAAGTAGCTCTTGACAGCAAGATATAAGTGAATATCACAACGGCAGTGAAGATAATGATGAAAAACAACTGCCAAGCAGGATATACAACAACTCTCTCTCCAACTTTCCTCTTGAAAAGTTTAAGACAATTTTCTGATAAATTCTTGCAAAGAATGCTATTAACTCAAGCTTTTCAATGCAAAAAGAATCACTCAATTCCGAGTTGATATGAGGAGTCAAAGAATTCTAAAACTGGCCTGAAAAATTGGAACAAGCTGTGTTCATGAACTTTGGAGGGCAAAAAGACCTATTTAGAAGCCGATTTTGAGGTGTCAAATATTGAACTAGCTTCTGCAACTATTTAGATGCGGCTCGTCGCTAGCTTCAATTTGAGTACTCAAGGAGCCAAAACGGACTTCGTATGAGGAAGATACACCTGTTTTACTGAACAGTGCGCAAAACAGATTCCAATCCGAATTCAGGTACGAGATTGATTCTAGATAGATCCAATTTTTTTTCTTCTCTTTTTTTTCTCACGCTTTTTTTTCTTTTTCTTCTCTCTCTTTTTCTTTTTTTTCCTTTTTTCTCTTTTTTCTCGTTTTTTTTCTCTCTTTTTTTCTCCCTCTTTCCAAAACAAACTAGATAAGATGCAGATTGGATCAAGTGAAGATGTGAACGATCTCAACTATTATTATGACAATGAATGGTGGGTAGCACGTGGTGGAAATTGATGGATGGGTGGTGGACAGCGGAAGAGATAATGATGCAGCAGTGGCGTGACTAATGTGAATAGAACTCGAAACTCTAAACGAACTAGACACTAAGACCAGCAACTCGACACGACGATGCAACCGATAATTCAACTATGCAAGCAATGAAAAGAAAATTGCAAAGGCTCAGACTGGCTTGGACCAAGGATGAATAGATCTAACTCTTTTTTGTGGCTTTTTCTTGGACAATAGGTAAGAAAATAAATCTAATCTAGGAAAACTGGAAATTCTCACCGAGCAACCTGAAAACTGATACCACTTGATAGAGGCGAGGGTGTCCCGATCTTTCGATGAGATGATAACTATCGATTTGGTGGAGACGACTTTGACGATCCGACTACAAACATGCACGATGTTGCGCCTTAGCAATCGCTAAACCAATCTCCTGAGGTTACTGACGAGGCCGGAAGCACGGTCAGCCTGACCACGAAGGTCTATTCCTGCAAGCAATCGAAGAACGAGCAAGAATATGATAAAGCAATCTGAATATTGCAAATATATATGAGGTATTGATAATGGTGGGGATCCGGAAGCAGTCTTGGTCTGGTCGTTGGACACAAACGAAGTACACGAAGTTGCAATGGCTAACTTTTAACTAAACAAATCCCAAGGAAAAGCTACTAGATGGATCTACTTATATAGGAGCAAGGGGTGGCGGCCAAGGAGGTGGGAGGACGTCCCAAGGCAGCCTAAAACTAAATCTAGGTCGTACAAGGCCAATGGGCCCAAGTGAAGGTCATGTAACACCTTTGGACTTGTAGTTTGACTCGGATTCTGCTGCAGCATCAGATTGTTTCGTCCACAACTCAACGCTCCGGACGAATTTGAAGGTGATTTCAATTGGGTTGGAAAGTGCACGAAATCTAGTTTCCAACAAAAAAAGAATCACCCAATTCGGAGTCCGTATGAAAACTTGTGTGCGTTTTGAGTCAGGTGTGTCTGTGCAGTCCGAATCTGAATCCAGAACGTGAGAGACTTGGACTCTATCTTCTCTTGGGCCAAAAGTGACATGAGAGAACTTTTTGGTGATGAGGACATCAATACAATTGTTACACCCACAGCCCCTGCTGCTATACATACTGGACCAATTACTAGAGCTCGTGCACGCCAACTAAATTACCAGGTACTTTCGTTTCTTGGTAATGATTTTAATGTTCATGAGAATATGATGCTGCCTAAATTGGATACATTTGTTTTGCTTACAAATGAAGGGCCTAGCTTGGAGAAGGATGAACATTGGTGCAAGAACAAGCATGGAGATGATGACATGCGCAAGGAGAACAAGAACGGAGTTACAAGTGATGATTTCAGGACTTTGAAGCCACCATAATGGGTGCATGAAGCCTTGGACGAAATATACAAGATGCCACTTCATAAATTTCGTCCCGAGGCTATTTTAGGTGCTGCGTCACCTTATTATTGGGCCAGGCCCATGTAATTTCGAAATACATAATTATAGGCTATTTTTAGAGTCCGTATGTGTGGGGAAACAAGAGATAGGGTTGATTTCGGACCCCTCCACCAAGGGCCACGAAATTCCCCCCCTCTTCCTCCATATATACAGCCCTTAGGGCATCGTTTAGACTTTGGGTTTTGTTTAGATTAAAAGTTCGCCATAGCTGCAACTTCGCGTA
This sequence comes from Triticum aestivum, assembly GCF_018294505.1. Classification (NCBI taxonomy): domain Eukaryota; kingdom Viridiplantae; phylum Streptophyta; class Magnoliopsida; order Poales; family Poaceae; genus Triticum; species Triticum aestivum. The sequence continues at coordinate 332,249,325 of NC_057800.1, read as the reverse complement.
CTTCGTTTGTGTTCAACGACCAGACAAAGGCGTCACAGAACCCCACCTTGATCAATAAAGCTTTCATCTTATATTCGCAATATCCAGATTGCAATCTTAGTTTCTTGCTTGTTCTTCGTTTGCTCGCAGGAAACAGACCCTCGTGGTCAGGTTGATCGTGCTCCGGCGTGGTCAATAACCTCTCGGAGTTGGTTTAGCGATTGCTAAGGCGCGACGTCCTCGCACGTCGTAGTCGGATCGTCAAAGTCGACTTCCACCAAAGCGAAATCCACCATCTCATCAAAAGACGGGACACCTTTGCCTCTATCAAGTGGTATCAGAGTTCAGGTTGCTCGGTGAGAATTTCCAGTTTTTCCTAGATTAGATTTATTTTCTTACCTATTGTCCAAGAAAAAGCCACAAAACAAAAGTTAGATCTATTCATCCTTTGTCCTAGCCAGACTGAGCCTTTGCAATTTTCTTTTCATAGTTTGCATTATTGAATTATCGGTTGCATCGCCGTGTCGAGTTGCTGGTCTTAGTGTCTACTTCCTTTAGAGTTTCGAGTTCTGTTCACATTAGTCACGCAGCCGCTGCATCATTATCCCATCCGCTGTCCACCATCCCATCCACCAATTTCCACCATGTGCTACGCACTGTTTATTGTCATCATCATAGTTGAGGTCACTCACATCTTCGCCTGATCGAATCTGCATCTTATCTAGTTTGTCTTGGAAAGAGGGAGAAAAAGAAGATAAAGAAAAAAAAAGAGAAAAAAGGAAAGGAAAAAAAAAGAAAAAGAGGGAGAAGAAAAAGAAAAAAAAAGGCGTGAGAAAAAAAGAGAGAAGAAAAAAAATTGGATCTATCTAGAATCAATCTCGTACCTGAATTTCGATTGGAATCTGTTTTGCGCACTGTTCAGTAAAACAGGTGTATCTTCCTCATACGAAGTTAGTTTTGGCTCCGTGATTACTCAAATTGAAGATAGCGACGAGCTGCATCTAAATAGTTGCAGAAGTTAGTTCAATATTTGACACCTCAAAATCGGCTTCTAAATAGGTCTTTTTACCCTCCGAAGTTTGTGAACACAGCTTGTTCCAATTTTTCAGGCCAGTTTTAGAATTCTTTGACTCATCATATCAACTCGGAATTGAGTGATTCTTTTTGCATTGGTAAGCTTGAGTTAGTAGCATTCTTTGAAAGAATTTATCAGAAAATTGTCTCAAACTTTTCAAGAGGAAAGTTGGAGAGAGAGTTGTTGTATATCCTGCTTGGCAGTTGTTTTTCATCATTATCTTCACTGCCATTGTGATCTTCACTTATATCTTGCTGTCAAGAGCTACTTAGTATCCTTCATTGATGCTAGTTGTGCTACGCCGTGGCCTCATTAGTGTTCTAGGCTCGCGTCTCTAGTCCGGTCTAGCCTAGGACCAGCACAGTACCGTCGTTGAGCGTTTATTCAACATTGCATCTTTGAATTGATTATTGCTAATATTTTGCTACCATATATAGCCAACCCAGCTCCACATATTTCTACACCGTGTATACGTACGCTCCCCTGGCAATCACTTTACTCAATATTCGGAGTTACTTGACACCGCTGGTTGCCGATCACCGCCTGCTGCATGGTAAGAACTTGTAAGACATTGATATTTGCTTTACTGTGAGCGTTTTACCACCACATCCTAGTAGTTATAGGAACATTATTTTTGGGTTTTGTTTCTTGTTCTACTAATCATGACAGGATCCAGAGTCAATTCATGGGCTTTGTCGATCGCGGGAGACATGCCACCACCTTTGCAAATACCACAACCGTCACGAGAGGTGCACAAACATCCAAATGCACATGATCAGGTTAATGTATCTATACCACCATTTAATGGCCATTTTAAACCTGCTTTATATATTGAATGGGAGTTCGACATAAAAAATATATTTGCTTCCCATAATTTCAATGAACATAAAAAGGTTAAGGTTGCGGTTGGTTCTTTCACTGGTTATGCTTTGGTTTGGTGGAGTGAATATTGTCGGTTACACCCTGATTATATACCTACTACTTGGGATGATTTGAAACTTGCCATGCGACATACTTTTGTCCCTGCTTATTATACTCGTGACATGATTAAGAAGTTGCAACACTTAAAACAAGGTAGTGAAACTGTAACAAAATATTATGATGATTTACAAACTACCTTGTTGCATTCCTCTTTAGAAGAAAGTGAAGATGATTTTATGGATAGATTTTGGGGAGGATTAAATCGTGATATTCAAGAGATACTAATTCATGAAGAGTGTTATCCTATGGACCATTTGTTTCATCTTGCTTGCAAAGCTGAACAGGAAATAAAACGACGTGTTGGCCACGAGGAGAACAAGCGCACGGTGCACATTCCAAGAGTTGATATGATTGTTCCTTCAACTACTAGGCATACTATGACAACCACATCCGTTGTTGTCAGGACTACATCACCTCCACCATGTGACACATCGCCCCCGAGAGTGGCTACATCATCTGAGTTGATCATAAGAGGTAATGACAAAGGTACTGATCTTCCATCTCTACATGAGAATGATGAATGCCTTGTCAATTTGAATGCGCCATCTGATGAGCTACCCACTACTTTGATCACACCACCTATTTTAGAGGACTACGTTGATAATTTGACTTTGCCATGTGATCAAACAACTGAAATACCAACATTTTTGAGTGCACCCATTGAATTAACTATTGATGCAAAAGAACCAATGTTTAATCGTTTTGATATGACCTCTAATCTTGGTGATGATTCTGTGTTGAATGACTTATTGCATGTTTGCTTATTTAAGCATGTTGTAGCATGTAAATTTGATGCAAGTAAGGTTTATTCACCAATGTTGGGATGGTTTAATGATGAACATTGTCAATCTTTTGAAATGAATAAGAGCTTCACTTATATGTGCAAACTGAGTTGCAATTTTTTCATGCCTTCTACTTGTGCTAATTTTTTGGCTTTAGATTTTATGAACTATGCAAGTTACTCATCTATTCATGTGTCATATATGCAAAAATCAAGGGAAGTAAAAATGGATGACATATACATATACAACATGTACACCTTGTCTCTTTTGTTAGCCACATTTCAGATTAAGCAACGCCGAGGACGGCTTTATTTTCAAGAAGGGGAGGATGATGAGGACATGACTACCTTGGATATGACCAAAAATATTGCATATATGCATATTTGTCAGGTGATTTCTAGTGCAAACTATTCAATAATCTATTTATGTTATCCAGAACAAAAATACTTCACACACTTTTGTGTTTTGTCTAATTGCAGGTGTATGGGACATTTGTACAATCCACATATGAAGATAAGGAAGTTGTTGATGCACGTTTGTTTGGTAACCTTGGGAAGTGCACCTTTTGCACCGACCGAGTATCTTTTCTTGGCTATGTTGTTACTCCACAGGGAATTGAAGTTGACAAAGCCAAGATTGAAGCTATTGAGAGTTGGCCGCAGCCCAAAACGGTCACACAAGTGAGGAGTTTTCTTGGCCTCGCTGGATTCTATAGGCGTTTTGTGAGAGATTTCAGCACCATTGCTGCACCTCTCAACGAGCTTACAAAGAAGGATGTGCCTTTTGTTTGGGGTACCGCACAGGAAGAAGCCTTCACGGTATTGAAAGATAAGTTGACACATGCTCCTTTACTCCAACTTCCTGATTTTAATAAGACTTTTGAGCTTGAATGTGATGCTAGTGGAATTGGATTAGGAGGTGTGTTATTACAAGATGGCAAACCTGTTGCATACTTTTCTGAAAAATTGAGTGGGCCTAGTCTAAATTATTCTACTTATGATAAAGAATTATATGCTCTTGTTTGGACTTTAGAAACATGGCAACATTATTTATGGCCCAAAGAATTTGTTATACATTCTGATCATGAATCTTTGAAACATATTAAAAGGCAAGCTAAACTGAATCGTAGACATGCTAAATGGGTTGAATTCATTGAGACTTTCCCTTATGTCATTAAACACAAGAAGGGCAAAGAAAATGTTATTGCTGGTGCATTGTCTCGTCGCTATACTATGCTTTCACAACTTGACTTCAAAATATTTGGTTTGGAGACCATCAAAGATCAATATGTGCATGATGCTGATTTTAAAGATGTAATGCAGAATTGTAAAGAAGGAAGAATGTGGAACAAGTTTGTCGTTAACGATGGATTTGTGTTTCGTGCTAACAAGCTATGCATTCCAGCTAGCTCCGTTCGTCTTTTGTTGTTGCAGGAGGCGCATGGAGGAGGATTAATGGGACACTTTGGCGTGAAGAAGACGGAGGACGTACTTGCTACACATTTCTTTTGGCCAAAGATGAGACGGGATGTTGAGCGTTTCATTGCTCGATGCACTACATGTCAAAAAGCTAAGTCACGACTCAATCCTCATGGTTTATATATGCCTTTGCCTGTACCTAGTGTTCCTTGGGAGGATATATCTATGGACTTTGTTTTAGGTTTACCTCGAACAAAGAAGGGGAGGGATAGCATATTTGTTGTCGTGGATAGATTCTCGAAAATGGCACACTTTATACCATGTCATAAAAGCGATGATGCTGTTAATGTTGCTGATTTGTTATTTCGTGAAATTATTCGCTTGCATGGTGTGCCAAATACTATTGTTTCAGATCGTGATACTAAATTTCTTAGCCACTTTTGGAGATGTTTATGGGCTAAGTTGGGGACTAAACTGCTTTTTAGTACTACTTGTCACCCCCAAACTGATGGACAAACTGAAGTAGTCAATAGAACGTTGTCTACTATGCTTAGGGCTGTTTTGAAGAATAATAAGAAAATGTGGGAGGAATGCTTGCCTCATATTGAATTTGCTTATAATCGTGCATTGCATTCTACTACTAAGATGTGCCCTTTTGAAGTTGTGTATGGTTTCCTACCTCGTGCACCTATTGATTTGTTGCCTCTTTGATGAGGACATCAATACAATTGTTACACCCACAGCCCCTGCTGCTATACATACGGGACCAATTACGAGAGCTCGTGCACGCCAACTAAATTACCAGGTACTTTCGTTTCTTGGTAATGATTCTAATGTTCATGAGAATATGATGCTGCCTAAATTGGATACATTTGTTTTGCTTACAAATGAAGGGCCTAGCTTGGAGAAGGATGAACATTGGAGCAAGAACAAGCATGGAGATGATGGCATGCGCAAGGGGAACAAGAACGGAGTAACAAGTGATGATTTCAGGACTTTGAAGCCACCATAATGGGTGCATGAAGCCTTGGACGAAATATACAAGATGCCACTTCATAAATTTCGTCCAGAGGCTATTTTAGGTGCTGCGTCACCTTATTATTGGGCCAGGCCCATGTAATTTCGAAATACATAAGTATAGGCTATTTTTAGAGTCCGTATGTGTGGGGAAACAAGAGATAGGGTTGATTTCGGACCCCTCCACCAAGGGCCACGAAATTCCCCCCTCTTCCTCCATATATACAGCCCTTAGGGCATCGTTTAGGCTTTGGGTTTTGTTTAGATTAAAAGTTCGCCATAGCTGCAACTTCGCGTACTTCGTTTGTGTTCAACGACCAGACAAAGGCGTCACAGAACCCCACCTTGATCAATAAAGCTTTCATCTTATATTCGCAATATCCAGATTGCAATCTCAGTTTCTTGCTTGTTCTTCGTTTGCTCGCAGGAAACAGACCCTCGTGGTCAGGTTGATCGTGCTCCGGCGTGGTCAATAACCTCTCGGAGTTGGTTTAGCGATTGCTAAGGCGCGACGTCCTCGCACGTTCGTAGTCGGATCGTCAAAGTCGACTTCCACCAAAGCGATATCCATCATCTCATCGAAAGACGGGACACCTTTGCCTCTATCAACCGATCCATATCCATATACTACCACCGCTACCACCACCGCTGCCATATACCACCACCATATATCCACCACCAATCCGAGTTCCTTGCATATTAGGTTTGTTTTCGAGATCCATCTAGATTCCGATTCGTGTTTCCTTGCCGGAGTAGGTTTCGGAAAAAAAAATTTCCTTGTCGGAGTAGGTTGCCGGAGTCGGGTAACCACGCTCCGTTTAGGCCCAAAATTTTTCGAAAACGCATTTTTCGAAAAAAATTCTGGCTATCCTATTTTTAGGTGTTTTTGAGTGTTTTGAGACTGGTGCCATTATAGGAAGTTTTTTTTGACCCGTTTCCAGTTTTTGGGTCCGGGCAGTAAAAAAAAAAAAATTGGTCGAAAAAATTTCGTGCCCATCCTGTCAGTTTGAGCTAAGAAGAGTTTTGAGACACTCGCCATTATAGTGATTTTTCGCAAAAAAAAAAGCAGCGCAAAAAAAAAGAGCGCAAAAAAAAGAGCGAAAAAAAAATTTCCAGAGTGTGCTTTTCCCTTGTTTACATGCCGCGCCGTGATTTTGTTAGTGTTCTAGGCTCGCGTCTCTAGCACAGTCTAGCCTAGGACCAGCATAGTACCGTCGTTGAGCGTTTATTCAACTTTGCATCTCTGAATTGATTATTGCTGACCCTTTTTGCTACCATATTATAAGCCTTCCCAGCTCCACATACATCTACGTCGTGCGTTTGACTCTCCCTGGTAATCGCTCTATCCAAGCTGTGAGAGTTTTTGACTACAACGGTTGCCGATCACCGCCTGCTGCTGGGTAAGAACTGGTAAGAATTTGAGATTTGCTTGACGGATTTGTGACACCCACCACCACCACTTGTTCGTAGTCTGTCGGGTCATATTCTTGTGTGTTTCTATTGCTGCTAACCATGCCAGGATCACAAGCCGACGAGATTGACTGGGAGAATTTATCGAACAAGGAGCTTCATGATAAGTTTCAGCAAATGATGACTGAACAGGTGCAAGATGTGCTGAACAATTTTGAAGAGGCCATGGAGAAGATCACTGGCCTTGAGAAGACGTTCAAAACAAAGCTCGATAACAAGTTTAATGAATTGCTCGCGCGTCTTCCACCACCACCACCCGCTGCACCTAACGCACCTCTCCAACAACAACAACAACGACTACCTCCACGTCGCGAAGCAGACCTCCGCCGAGCAAGCCGTGTTCCTCTTGCGTTTGGCCAAACTGTTGGTGCTGCTGTTGATACTTCTGTGGCTCCTGCTGCTGATGCGGAGGAGGATGATTATGTGGGAGATTATGAGGATGAGGTTGATCAAAATCAACACTACGTGCAGCCACCTGTACCACCACCAGCAGGTCGACCTCAGGGCACACAAGTGATATTATTTGTCGTCGTTGTAAGGGAGGAGGTCATTATGCGAGAGAATGCAAATCTCCGCGTGTGATGATTGCTACCGCGGATGGTGGATATGAGTCCGCTAGTGACTATGATGAGGAGACTTTGGCTCTTATTACACGTGAAGAACATGGTGGAGATGATTCTGATCATGAGACGCAATACATGGCTCCTGAAGACGCTGACAGGTATGAATGTTTAGTTGCTCAACGTGTTTTGAGTGTGCAGGTCACACAAGCTGAGCAAAATCAGAGGCACAATTTGTTCCATACCAAGGGAGTTGTGAAGGAACGTTCTGTGCGCGTCATCATAGACGGAGGGAGCTGCAACAACTTGGCTAGCATGGAGATGGTCGAGAAGCTTTCTCTCACCACAAGACCACATCCACATCCTTACTACATCCAATGGTTCAACAACAGTGGCAAGGTTAAGGTAACACGTACTGTTCGTGTGCATTTTAGTATATCTACATATGCTGATTATGTTGATTGTGATGTGGTACCTATGCAAGCATGTTCCTTATTACTTGGTAGACCATGGCAATTTGATAAAAATTCTGTACACCATGGTAGAAACAATCACTATACTCTTGTTCATAAGGATAAAAATATTACTTTGCTTCCTATGACTCCTGATTCCATTTTGAAAGATGATATTAATAGAGCTAATAAAGCAAAACAGGAGACGAATAAGAGTGAAAATCAGATTGTGGCAAAAGAATTTGAGCAACAAATGAAGTCTAATAGTAAACCATCTAGTGTTGCTTCTGAAATTAAATTGAAAAGTGCATGTTTATTTGCCACCAAATCTGATATTGATGAACTAGATTTCAGCAAATCTGTTTGCTATGCCTTTTGTTTGGGGTACCGCACAGGAAGAAGCCTTCACGGTATTGAAAGATAAGTTGACACATGCTCCTTTACTCCAACTTCCTGATTTTAATAAGACTTTTGAGCTTGAATGTGATGCTAGTGGAATTGGATTAGGAGGTGTGTTATTACAAGATGGCAAACCTGTTGCATACTTTTCTGAAAAATTGAGTGGGCCTAGTCTGAATTATTCTACTTATGATAAAGAATTATATGCTCTTGTTCGGACTTTAGAAACATGGCAACATTATTTATGGCCCAAAGAATTTGTTATACATTCTGATCATGAATCTTTGAAACATATTAAAAGTCAAGCTAAACTGAATCGTAGACATGCTAAATGGGTTGAATTCATTGAGACTTTCCCTTATGTCATTAAACACAAGAAGGGAAAAGAAAATGTTATTGCTGATGCATTGTCTCGTCGCTATACTATGCTTTCACAACTTGACTTCAAAATATTTGGTTTGGAGACCATCAAAGATCAATATGTGCATGATGCTGATTTTAAAGAGGTAATGCAGAATTGTAAAGAAGGAAGAATGTGGAACAAGTTTGTTGTTAACGATGGATTTGTGTTTCGTGCTAACAAGCTATGCATTCCAGCTAGCTCCGTTCGTCTTTTGTTGTTGCAGGAGGCGCATGGAGGAGGATTAATGGGACACTTTGGCGTGAAGAAGACGGAGGACGTACTTGCTACACATTTCTTTTGGCCAAAGAGGAGACGGGATGTTGAGCGTTTTATTGCTCGCTGCACTACATGTCAAAAAGCTAAGTCACGACTCAATCCTCATGGTTTATATATGCCTTTGCCTGTACCTAGTGTTCCTTGGGAGGATATATCTATGGACTTTGTTTTAGGTTTACCTCGAACAAAGAAGGGGAGGGATAGCATATTTGTTGTCGTGGATAGATTCTCGAAAATGGCGCACTTTATACCATGTCATAAAAGCGATGATGCTGTTAATGTTGCTGATTTGTTCTTTCGTGAAATTATTCGTTTGCATGGTGTGCCAAATACTATTGTTTCAGATCGTGATACTAAATTTCTTAGCCACTTTTGGAGATGTTTATGGGCTAAGTTGGGGACTAAACTGCTTTTTAGTACTACTTGTCACCCCCAAACTGATGGACAAACTGAAGTAATCAATAGAACGTTGTCTACTATGCTTAGGGCTGTTTTGAAGAATAATAAGAAAATGCGGGAGGAATGCTTGCCTCATATTGAATTTGCTTATAATCGTTCATTGCATTCTACTACTAAGATGTGCCCTTTTGAAGTTGTGTATGGTTTCCTACCTCGTGCACCTATTGATTTGTTGCCTCTTCCATCTTCGGAGAAGGTTAATTTTGATGCTCAACAACATGCTGAATTGATTTTAAAAATGCATGAGTTAACTAAGGAAAACATTGAGCGCATGAATGCTAAATATAAACTTGCTGGAGATAAGGGTAGAAAACATGTTGTGTTTGCACCTTGAGATCTTGTTTGGTTACATTTGCGTAAGGATAGATTTCCTGATTTGCGCAAATCAAAGTTAATGCCATGTGCTGATGGTCCCTTTAAGGTGTTAGAGAAAATAAATGATAATGCATATAAACTTGAGCTGCCTGCAGATTTTGGGGTTAGTCCCACTTTTAACATTGCAGATTTGAAGCCTTATGTGGGTGAGGAAAATGAACTTCCGTCGAGGACGACTTCATTTCAAGAAGGGGAGGATGATGAGGACATCAATACAATTGTTACACCCACAGCCCCTGCTGCTATACATACTGGACCAATTACTAGAGCTCGTGCACGCCAACTAAATTACCAGGTACTTTCGTTTCTTGGTAATGATTCTAATGTTCATGAGAATATGATGCTGCCTAAATTGGATACATTTGTTTTGCTTACAAATGAAGGGCCTAGCTTGGAGAAGGATGAACATTGGAGCAAGAACAAGCATGGAGATGATGGCATGCGCAAGGGGAACAAGAGCGGAGTTACAAGTGATGATTTCAGGACTTTGAAACCACCATAATGGGTGCATGAAGCCTTGGACGAAATATACAAGATGCCACTTCATAAATTTCGTCCCGAGGCTATTTTAGGTGCTGCGTCACCTTATTATTGGGCCAGGCCCATGTAATTTCGAAATACATAAGTATAGGCTATTTTTAGAGTCCGTATGTGTGGGGAAACAAGAGATAGGGTTGATTTCGGACCCCTCCACCAAGGGCCACGAAATTCCCCCCCTCTTCCTCCATATATACAGCCCTTAGGGCATCGTTTAGACTTTGGGTTTTGTTTAGATTAAAAGTTCGCCATAGCTGCAACTTCGCGTACTTCGTTTGTGTTCAACGACCAGACAAAGGCGTCACAGAACCCCACCTTGATCAATAAAGCTTTCATCTTATATTCGCAATATCCAGATTGCAATCTTAGTTTCTTGCTTGTTCTTCGTTTGCTCGCAGGAAACAGACCCTCGTGGTCAGGTTGATCGTGCTCCGGCGTGGTCAATAACCTCTCGGAGTTGGTTTAGCGATTGCTAAGGCGCGACGTCCTCGCACGTTCGTAGTCGGATCGTCAAAGTCGACTTCCACCAAAGCGATATCCATCATCTCATCGAAAGATCGGGACCCTCGCCTCTATCACAAGGCATCCCAAGTTAATATTCCAAGAAGTCTCAAGCATCTAAGCTTGGGAATGCCCCGGTAGGCATCCTACCTTTCTTCTTCAACAATTATCGGTTGAGCCTAAGTTTTTGATTCTTCACATGAGTTGTGCTATTCTTGGAATGCCATTTTATTTTGTTTTGCTTGCTGTTTTAATAAAATACTTAGATCTTAAAAATTTTAAATAATAGATAGTCCACAATCAGCTACCTATTTACTTATCTACTCGCATGATCTTCACTTATATCTTTTTTGGAGTAGTTTGTCATTTACTCTTGTGCTTCACTTATATCCTATGAGTAAATTGTTGAATGAATTGAATATCATGAAGTTGAAATTATATGATCATATCATTCCTAGTAGTAGCTTCACATTGGGTTTAGAAAGTGAAATCTTTTGAAGCTTGACAATCACAATATTGGTCATACAAGCAGTTCATGAATGACTAGTATAAGGAAGAGAACTTTCACATGCAAATATATTATCTTGGAAATCTTCTATGATTGTGAATACCATTAATTATTTTCAAACTTGAGCAAATTAGTTGAAGTTGGACAAGGAAGACAATGTAATGAGTTATGGTTGTGTATATTTGCATAGAAGTTATATTGTCATAGATCCTCCAACATGTGGTGTTTGCCTAGGATCTTTTGCTATCCAAAAATTCGTACTAAGTAGAGATACTACTTGTGCATCCAAAAACCGTTAAACCCAGTTTCTTGCCATGAGTGTCCACCATACCTACTGATGAGGACATCAATACAATTGTTACACCCACAGCCCCTGCTGCTATACATACTGGACCAATTACTAGAGCTCGTGCACGCCAACTAAATTACCAGGTACTTCCGTTTCTTGGTAATGATTCTAATGTTCATGAGAATATGATGCTGCCTAAATTGGATACATTTGTTTTGCTTACAAATGAAGGGCCTAGCTTGGAGAAGGATGAACATTGGAGCAAGAACAAGCATGCAGATGATGGCATGCGCAAGGGAAACAAGAACGGAGTTACAAGTGATGATTTCAGGACTTTGAAGCCACCATAATGGGTGCATGAAGCCTTGGACGAAATATACAAGATGCCACTTCATAAATTTCGTCCCGAGGCTATTTTAGGTGCTGCGTCACCTTATTATTGGGCCAGGCCCATGTAATTTCGAAATACATAAGTATAGGCTATTTTTAGAGTCCGTATGTGTGGGGAAACAAGAGATAGGGTTGATTTCGGACCCCTCCACCAAGGGCCACGAAATTCCCCCCTCTTCCTCCATATATACAGCACTTAGGGCATCGTTTAGACTTTGGGTTTTGTTTAGATTAAAAGTTCGCCATAGCTGCAACTTCGCGTACTTCGTTTGTGTTCAACGACCAGACAAAGGCGTCACAGAACCCCACCTTGATCAATAAAGCTTTCATCTTATATTCGCAATATCCAGATTGCAATCTTAGTTTCTTGCTTGTTCTTCGTTTGCTCGCAGGAAACAGACCTTCGTGGTCAGGTTGATCGTGCTCCGGCGTGGTCAATAACCTCTCGGAGTTGGTTTAGCGATTGCTAAGGCGCGACGTCCTCGCACGTTCGTAGTCGGATCGTCAAAGTCGACTTCCACCAAAGCGAAATCCTCCATCTCATCGAAAGACGGGACACCTTTGCCTCTATCACACATTCAAGCTCAAAAGTCTTATTAAAATCAGGAAGTTGGAGTAAAGGAGCATGTGTCAACTTATCTTTCAATACCGTGAAGGCTTCTTCCTGTGCGGTACCCCAAAGAAAAGGCACATCTTTCTTTGTAAGCTCATTGAGAGGTGCAGCAATGGTGCTGAAATCTCTCACAAAACGCCTATAGAATCCAGCGAGGCCAAGAAAACTCCTCACTTGTGTGACCGTTTTGGGCTGCGGCCAACTCTCAATAGCTTCAATCTTGGCTTTATCAACTTCAATTCCCTGTGGAGTAACAACATAGCCAAGAAAAGATACTCGGTCGGTGCAAAAGGTGCACTTCCCAAGGTTACCAAACAAACGTGCATCACGTAGAGCAATAAAAACAGCACGTAAATGTTCCAAATGTTCCTCCAAAGATCTGCTATAAATCAATATGTCATCAAAGTAAACTACCACAAATCGTCCAATGAAAGCACGTAAAACTTCGTTCATTAATCTCATGAAAGTACTAGGTGCATTAGTTAACCCAAAAGGCATGACTAACCACTCATATAATCCAAACTTTGGAGAAAATCAACTTTGGAGAAAATTGTAGAGCCACTCAATTCATCAAGCATATCATCTAGCCTAGGAATAGGATGACGATAACGAATAGTAATATTATTAATGCCTCTACAATCAACACACATACGTGATGTACCATCCTTTTTCGGCACTAGAATAATAGGAACAACACAAGGACTAAGGGATTCGCGTATATAACCTTTGTCGAGAAGCTCTTGTACTTGACGCATAATCTCCTTCGTCTCCTCTAGATTGGTACGGTATGGTGCACGGTTTGGCAGTGAAGCACCGGGAATTAAGTCGATCTGATGCTCAATCCCTCGAATAGGCGGTAATCCCGGTGGCACGTCTTGTGGAAAAACGTCAGCGAACTCCTGCAAAATGTTAGTGACAGCAGGAGGCAAAGAGGAAGGCACGTCCTCGAATGAAAATAATGCCTCTTTGCACACAAAAGCATAGCAAACAGATTTGCTGAAATCTAGCTCATCAATATCAGATTTGGTGGCAAATAAACATGCACTTTTCAATTTAATTTCAGAAGCAACACTAGATGGTTTATTATTAGGCTTCATTTGTTGCTCAAATTCTTTTGCCACAATCTGATTTTCACTCTTATTCGTCTCCTGTTTTGCTTCATTAGCTCTATTAATATCATCTTTCAAAATGGAATCAGGAGTCATAGGAAGCAAAGTAATATTTTTATCCTTATGAACAAGAGTATAGTGATTGTTTCTACCATGGTGTACAGAATTTTTATCAAATTGCCATGGTCTACCAAGTAATAAGGAACATGCTTGCATAGGTACCACATCACAATCAACATAATCAGCATATGTAGAGATACTAAAATGCACACGAACAGTACGTGTTACCTTAACCTTGCCGCTGTTGTTGAACCATTGGATGTAGTAAGGATGTGGATGTGGTCTTGTGGTGAGAGAAAGTTTCTCCACCATCTCCATGCTAGCCAAGTTGTTGCAGCTCCCTCCATCTATGATGACGCGCACAGAACGTTCTTTCACAACTCCCTTGGTATGGAACAAATTGTGCCTCTGATTTTGCTCAGCTTGTGTGACCTGCACACTCAAAACACGTTGAGCAACTAAACATTCATACCTGTCAGCGTCTTCAGGAGCCATGTATTGCGTCTCATGATCAGAATCATCTCCACCATGTTCTTCACGTGTAATAAGAGCCAAAGTCTCCTCATCATAGTCACTAGCGGACTCATATCCACCATCCGCGGTAGCAATCATCACACGCGGAGATTTGCATTCTCTCGCATAATGACCTCCTCCCTTACAACGACGACAAATAATATCACTTGTGTGCCCTGTTGATGCCATGGAAGAAGAAGAACGCTGTGCAGGCCCCGCAGGTGCGCTCTTGGCAGATAATGGTGGTTGTGCCTGTTTTCTTGTATCACGGCTGGAGGTGGCACCGGATGGAGGTGCTGGTGCAGTTGAAGTAGAAGATGCACGTGGTGTGATAGAGGCAAAGGTGTCCCGTCTTTCGATGAGATGGTGGATTTCGCTTTGGTGGAAGTCGACTTTGACGATCCGACTACGAACGTGCGAGGACGTCGCGCCTTAGCAATCGCTAAACCAACTCCGAGAGGTTATTGACCACGCCGGAGCACGATCAACCTGACCACGAGGGTCTGTTTCCTGCGAGCAAACGAAGAACAAGCAAGAAACTGAGATTGCAATCTGGATATTGCGAATATAAGATGAAAGCTTTATTGATCAAGGTGGGGTTCTGTGACGCCTTTGTCTGGTCGTTGAACACAAACGAAGTACGCGAAGTTGCAGCTATGGCGAACTTTTAATCTAAACCAAACCCAAAGTCTAAACGATGCCCTAAGGGCTGTATATATGGAGGAAGAGGGGGGAATTTCGTGGCCCTTGGTGGAGGGGTCCGAAATCAACCCTATCTCTTGTTTCCCCACACATACGGACTCTAAAAATAGCCTATACTTATGTATTTCGAAATTACATGGGCCTGGCCCAATAATAAGGTGACGCAGCACCTAAAATAGCCTCGGGACGAAATTTATGAAGTGGCATCTTGTATATTTCGTCCAAGGCTTCATGCACCCATTATGGTGGCTTCAAAGTCCTGAAATCATCACTTGTAACTCCGTTCTTGTTCCCCTTGCGCATGCCATCATCTCCATGCTTGTTCTTGCTCCAATGTTCATCCTTCTCCAAGCTAGGCCCTTCATTTGTAAGCAAAACAAATGTATCCAATTTAGGCAGCATCATATTCTCATGAACATTAGAATCGTTACCAAGAAACGAAAGTACCTGGTAATTTAGTTGGCGTGCATGAGCTCTAGTAATTGGTCCAGTATGTATAGCAGCAGGGGCTGTGGGTGTAACAATTGTATTGATGTCCTCATCATCCTCCCCTTCTTGAAATGAAGTCGTCCTCGACGGAAGTCCATCTTCCTCACCCAAATAAGGCTTCAAATCTGCAATGTTAAAAGTGGGACTAACCCCAAAATCTGCAGGCAGCTCAAGTTTATATGCATTATCATTTATTTTCTGTAACACCTTAAAGGGACCATCAGCACGTGGCATTAGCTTTGATTTGCGCAAATCAGGAAATCTATCCTTACGCAAATGTAACCAAACAAGATCTCCAGGTGCAAACACAACATGTTTTCTACCCTTATCTCCAGCAAGTTTATATTTAGCATTCATACGCTCAATGTTTTCCTTAGTTAACTCATGCATTTTTAAAATCAATTCAGCACGTTGTTTAGCATCAAAATTAACCTTCTCCGAAGATGGAAGAGGCAACAAATCAATAGGTGCACGAGGTAGGAAACCATACACAACTTCAAAAGGGCACATGATAGCGGCAAAGGTGTCCCGTCTTTCGATGAGATGGTGGATTTCGCTTTGGTGGAAGTCGACTTTGACGATCCGACTACGAACGTGCGAGGACGTCGCGCCTTAGCAATCGCTAAACCAACTCCGAGAGGTTATTGACCACGCCGGAGCACGATCAACCTGACCACGAGGGTCTGTTTCCTGCGAGCAAACGAAGAACAAGCAAGAAACTAAGATTGCAATCTGGATATTGCGAATATAAGATGAAAGCTTTATTGATCAAGGTGGGGTTCTGTGACGCCTTTGTCTGGTCGTTGAACACAAACGAAGTACGCGAAGTTGCAGCTATGGCGAACTTTTAATCTAAACAAAACCCCAGGAAAAGCTACTAGATGGATCTACTTATATAGGAGCAAGGGGTGGCGGCCAAGGAGGTGGGAGGACGTCCCAAGGCAGCCTAAAACTAAATCTAGGTCGTACAAGGCCAATGGGCCCAAGTGGAGGTGATGTAACACCTTTGGACTTGTAGTTTGACTCGGATTCTGCTGCAGCATCAGATTGTTTCGTCCACAACTCAACGCTCCGGACGAATTTGAAGGTGATTCCAATTGGGTTGGAAAGTGCACGAAATCTAGTTTCCAACAAAAAAAGAATCACCCAATTCGTAGTCCGTATGAAAAACTTGTGTGCGTTTTGAGTCAGGTATGTCTGTGCAGTCCGAATCTGAATTCAGAACGTGAGAGACTTGGACTCTATCTTCTCTTGGGCCAAAAGTGACGTGAGAGAACTTTTTGGACAGCAAATAAACATCTCTTTCTTCCTTATCTTCATATGTGGATTGTACAAATGTCCCATACACCTGCAATTAGACAAAACACAAAAGTGTGTGAAGTATTTTTGTTCTGGATAACATAAATAGATTATTGAATAGTTTGCACTAGAAATCACCTGACAAATATGCATATATGCAATATTTTTGGTCATATCCAAGGTAGTCATGTCCTCATCAGAAACTGTAACAAAATATTATGATGATTTACAAACTACCTTGTTGCATTCCTGTTTAGAAGAAAGTGAAGATGATTTTATGGATAGATTTTGGGGAGGATTAAACCGTGATATTCAAGAGATACTAATTCATGAAGAGTGTTATCCTATGGACCATTTGTTTCATCTTGCTTGCAAAGCTGAACAGGAAATAAAACGACGTGTTGGCCACGAGGAGAACAAGCGCACGGTGCACATTCCAAGAGTTGATATGATTGTTCCTTCAACTACTAGGCATACTATGACAACCACATCCGTTGTTGTCAGGACTACATCACCTCCACCATGTGACACATCGCCCCCGAGAGTGGCTACATCATCTGAGTTGATCATAAGAGGTAATGACAAAGGTACTGATCTTCCATCTCTACATGAGAATGATGAATGCCTTGTCAATTTGAATGCGCCATCTGATGAGCTACCCACTACTTTGATCACACCACCTATTTTAGAGGACTACGTTGATAATTTGACTTTGCCATGTGATCAAACAACTGAAATACCAACATTTTTGAGTGCACCCATTGAATTAACTATTGATGCAAAAGAACCAATGTTTAATCGTTTTGATATGACCTCTAATCTTGGTGATGATTCTGTGTTGAATGACTTATTGCATGTTTGCTTATTTAAGCATGTTGTAGCATGTAAATTTGATGCAAGTAAGGTTTATTCACCAATGTTGGGATGGTTTAATGATGAACATTGTCAATCTTTTGAAATGAATAAGAGCTTCACTTATATGTGCAAACTGAGTTGCAATTTTTTCATGCCTTCTACTTGTGCTAATTTTTTGGCTTTAGATTTTATGAACTATGCAAGTTACTCATCTATTCATGTGTCATATATGCAAAAATCAAGGGAAGTAAAAATGGATGACATATACATATACAACATGTACACCTTGTCTCTTTTGTTAGCCACATTTCAGATTAAGCAACGCCGAGGACGGCTTTATTTTCAAGAAGGGGAGGATGATGAGGACATGACTACCTTGGATATGACCAAAAATATTGCATATATGCATATTTGTCAGGTGATTTCTAGTGCAAACTATTCAATAATCTATTTATGTTATCCAGAACAAAAATACTTCACACACTTTTGTGTTTTGTCTAATTGCAGGTGTATGGGACATTTGTACAATCCACATATGAAGATAAGGAAGTTGTTGATGCACGTTTGTTTGGTAACCTTGGGAAGTGCACCTTTTGCACCGACCGAGTATCTTTTCTTGGCTATGTTGTTACTCCACAGGGAATTGAAGTTGACAAAGCCAAGATTGAAGCTATTGAGAGTTGGCCGCAGCCCAAAACGGTCACACAAGTGAGGAGTTTTCTTGGCCTCGCTGGATTCTATAGGCGTTTTGTGAGAGATTTCAGCACCATTGCTGCACCTCTCAACGAGCTTACAAAGAAGGATGTGCCTTTTGTTTGGGGTACCGCACAGGAAGAAGCCTTCACGGTATTGAAAGATAAGTTGACACATGCTCCTTTACTCCAACTTCCTGATTTTAATAAGACTTTTGAGCTTGAATGTGATGCTAGTGGAATTGGATTAGGAGGTGTGTTATTACAAGATGGCAAACCTGTTGCATACTTTTCTGAAAAATTGAGTGGGCCTAGTCTGAATTATTCTACTTATGATAAAGAATTATATGCTCTTGTTCGGACTTTAGAAACATGGCAACATTATTTATGGCCCAAAGAATTTGTTATACATTCTGATCATGAATCTTTGAAACATATTAAAAGTCAAGCTAAACTGAATCGTAGACATGCTAAATGGGTTGAATTCATTGAGACTTTCCCTTATGTCATTAAACACAAGAAGGGAAAAGAAAATGTTATTGCTGATGCATTGTCTCGTCGCTATACTATGCTTTCAATACTTGACTTCAAAATATTTGGTTTGGAGACCATCAAAGATCAATATGTGCATGATGCTGATTTTAAAGATGTAATGCAGAATTGTAAAGAAGGAAGAATGTGGAACAAGTTTGTTGTTAACGATGGATTTGTGTTTCGTGCTAACAAGCTATGCATTCCAGCTAGCTCCGTTCGTCTTTTGTTGTTGCAGGAGGCGCATGGAGGAGGATTAATGGGACACTTTGGCGTGAAGAAGACGGAGGACGTACTTGCTACACATTTCTTTTGGCCAAAGATGAGACGGGATGTTGAGCGTTTTATTGCTCGCTGCACTACATGTCAAAAAGCTAAGTCACGACTCAATCCTCATGGTTTATATATGCCTTTGCCTGTACCTAGTGTTCCTTGGGAGGATATATCTATGGACTTTGTTTTAGGTTTACCTCGAACAAAGAAGGGGGGGGATAGCATATTTGTTGTCGTGGATAGATTCTCGAAAATGGCACACTTTATACCATGTCATAAAAGTGATGATGCTGTTAATGTTGCTGATTTGTTCTTTCGTGAAATTATTCGCTTGCATGGTGTGCCAAATACTATTGTTTCAGATCGTGATACTAAATTTCTTAGCCACTTTTGGAGATGTTTATGGGCTAAGTTGGGGACTAAACTGCTTTTTAGTACTACTTGTCACCCCCAAACTGATGGACAAACTGAAGTAGTCAATAGAACGTTGTCTACTATGCTTAGGGCTGTTTTGAAGAATAATAAGAAAATGTGGGAGGAATGCTTGCCTCATATTGAATTTGCTTATAATCGTTCATTGCATTCTACTACTAAGATGTGCCCTTTTGAAGTTGTGTATGGTTTCCTACCTCGTGCACCTATTGATTTGTTGCCTCTTCCATTTTCGGAGAAGGTTAATTTTGATGCTAAACAACGTGCTGAATTGATTTTAAAAATGCATGAGTTAACTAAGGAAAACATTGAGCGTATGAATGCTAAATATAAACTTGCTGGAGATAAGGGTAGAAAACATGTTGTGTTTGCACCTGGAGATCTTGTTTGGTTACATTTGCGTAAGGATAGATTTCCTGATTTGCGCAAATCAAAGTTAATGCCACGTGCTGATGGTCCCTTTAAGGTGTTAGAGAAAATAAATGATAATGCATATAAACTTGAGCTGCCTGCAGATTTTGGGGTTAGTCCCACTTTTAACATTGCAGATTTGAAGCCTTATTTGGGTGAGGAAGATGAACTTCCGTCGAGGACGACTTCATTCAAGAAGGGGAGGATGATGAGGACATCAATACAATTGTTACACCCACAGCCCCTGCTGCTATACATACTGGACCAATTACTAGAGCTCGTGCACACCAACTAAATTACCAGGTACTTTCGTTTCTTGGTAATGATTCTAATGTTCATGAGAATATGATGCTGCCTAAATTGGATACATTTGTTTTGCTTACAAATGAAGGGCCTAGCTTGGAGAAGGATGAACATTGGAGCAAGAACAAGCATGGAGATGATGGCATGCGCAAGGGGAACAAGAACGGAGTTACAAGTGATGATTTCAGGACTTTGAAGCCACCATAATGGGTGCATGAAGCCTTGGACGAAATATACAAGATGCCACTTCATAAATTTCGTCCCGAGGCTATTTTAGGTGCTGCGTCACCTTATTATTGGGCCAGGCCCATGTAATTTCGAAATACATAAGTATAGGCTATTTTTAGAGTCCGTATGTGTGGGGAAACAAGAGATAGGGTTGATTTCGGACCCCTCCACCAAGGGCCACGAAATTCCCCCCTCTTCCTCCATATATACAGCCCTTAGGGCATCGTTTAGACTTTGGGTTTTGTTTAGATTAAAAGTTCGCCATAGCTGCAACTTCACGTACTTCGTTTGTGTTCAACGACCAGACAAAGGCGTCACAGAACCCCACCTTGATCAATAAAGCTTTCATCTTATTTTCGCAATATCCAGATTGCAATCTTAGTTTCTTGCTTGTTCTTCGTTTGCTCGCAGGAAACAGACCCTCGTGGTCAGGTTGATCGTGCTCCGGCGTGGTCAATAACCTCTCGGAGTTGGTTTAGCGATTGCTAAGGCGCGACGTCCTCGCACGTTCGTAGTCGGATCGTCAAAGTCGACTTCCACCAAAGCGAAATCCGACATCTCATCGAAAGACGGGACACCTTTGCCTCTATCATGATGAGTGGACAGGTGCAAGATGTGCTAAACAGATTTGAAGAGGCCATGGAGAAGATAGATGGCATGGAGAAGACGTTCGAAACAAAGCTCGATAACAAGTTTAATGAATTGCTCGCGCGTCTTCCACCACCACCACCCGCTGCACCTAACGCACCTCTCCAACAACAACAACAACGACTACCTCCATGTCGCGAAACAGATCTCCGCCGAGCGAGCCGTGTTCCTCTTGCGTTTGGCCAAACTGTTGGTGCTGCTGTTGATACTTCTGTGGCTCCTACTGCTGATGCGGAGGAGGATGATTATGTGGGAGATTACGAGGATGAGGTTGCTCAAAATCAGAACTACGTGCAACTACCTGCACCACAACCACCAGGTCGTCCACATGCAAATAATCACAATGGTAGGGCTTTTCCTCAGGTACGAGATCATGACCATCTTCCTAAACTGAAATTGAATATTCCACCTTTCGAGGGTAGATATGTTCCTGATATATATCTTACTTGGGAGTTAGAAACTGAACAACGATTTACATGTTTACAATATCCCGAGGAGAGACGGGTTGCCGCTGCTGTTTGTGCTTTCACTAGTTTTGCATGTGTATGGTGGTCTGAACATTGTAGATTATATCCTATTCCAACTACTTGGGCTGCTTTGAAAACTGCTATACGTACTCGTTGGGTTCCACCATATTATCAACGTGAATTGCTAAAGAAATTACAATGCTTATGACAAGGAAAAAATTCTGTAGAAGAATATTATCAGGAATTACAAACTGGCATGATTAGATGTGGTATTGTTGAGGAGAATGAAGCTATGCTTGCACGTTTTCTGGGTGGATTAAATAGAGAGATTCAGACCATTCTAGACTATAAGGAGTATACTAATATCACTCGTTTATTCCATCTTGCTTGTAAAGCTGAACATGAAGTGCAGGATCGACAAGCATTGGCGCGAACTAACTTTTTTGCAGGCCGACCTTCATCATGGACACCGCGTGCATCTTCTACTTCAACTGCACCAGCACCTCAATCAGGTGTCTCCTCTAGTCGTGATACAAGAAAACAGGCACAACCACCATTATCTGCCAAGAGCGCACCTACTGGGCCTGCACAGAGTTCTGCTTCTTCCATGGCATCAACAGGGCACACAAGTGATATTATTTGTCGTTGTTGTAAGGGAGGAGGTCATTATGCGAGAGAATGCAAATCTCCGCGTGTGATGATTGCTACCGCGGATGGTGGATATGAGTCCGCTAGTGACTATGATGAGGAGACTTTGGCTCTTATTACACGTGAAGAACATGGTGGAGAAGATTCTGATCATGAGACGCAATACATGGCTCCTGAAGAGCTGACAGGTATGAATGTTTAGTTGCTCAACGTGTTTTGAGTGTGCAGGTCACACAAGCTGAGCAAAATCAGAGGCACAATTTGTTCCATACCAAGGGAGTTGTGAAAGAACGTTCTGTGCGCGTCATCATAGATGGAGGGAGCTGCAACAACTTGGCTAGCATGGAGATGGTGGAGAAGCTTTCTCTCACCACAAGACCACATCCACATCCTTACTACATCCAATGGTTCAACAACAGCGGCAAGGTTAAGGTAACACGTACTGTTCGTGTGCATTTTAGTATCTCTACATATGCTGATTATGTTGATTGTGATGTGGTACCTATGCAAGCATGTTCCTTATTACTTGGTAGACCATGGCAATTTGATAAAAATTCTGTACACCATGGTAGAAACAATCACTATACTCTTGTTCATAAGGATAAAAATATTACTTTGCTTCCTATGACTCCTGATTCCATTTTGAAAGATGATATTAATAGAGCTAATAAAGCACAACACGAGAAGAATAAGAGTGAAAATCAGATTGTGGCAAAAGAATTTGAGCAACAAATGAAGCCTAATAATAAACCATCTAGTGTTGCTTCTGAAATTAAATTGAAAAGTGCATGTTTATTTGCCACCAAATCTGATATTGATGAGCTAGATTTCAGCAAATCTGTTTGCTATGCTTTTGTGTGCAAAGAGGCATTATTTTCATTCGAGGACGTGCCTTCCTCTTTGCCTCCTGCTGTCACTAACATTTTGCAGGAGTTCGCTGACGTTTTTCCACAAGACGTGCCACCGGGATTACCGCCTATTCGAGGGATTGAGCATCAGATCGACTTAATTCCCGGTGCTTCACTGCCAAACCGTGCACCATACCGTACCAATCCAGAGGAGACGAAGGAGATTATGCGTCAAGTACAAGAGCTTCTCGACAAAGGTTATATACGCGAATCCCTTAGTCCTTGTGATGTTCCTATTATTCTAGTGCCGAAAAAGGATGGTACATCACGTATGTGTGTTGATTGTAGAGGCATTAATAATATTACTATTCGTTATCGTCATCCTATTCCTAGGCTAGATGATATGCTTGATGAATTGAGTGGCTCTACAATATTCTCCAAAGTTGATTTGCGTAGTGGATACCATCAAATTCGTATGAAATTGGGAGATGAATGGAAAACAGCATTCAAAACTAAGTTTGGATTATATGAGTGGTTAGTCATGCCTTTTGGGTTAACTAATGCACCTAGTACTTTCATGAGATTAACGAACGAAGTTTTACGTGCTTTCATTGGACGATTTGTGGTAGTTTACTTTGATGACATATTGATTTATAGCAGATCTTTGGGCTGAACATTGTAGATTATATCCTATTCCAACTACTTGGGCTGCTTTGAAAACTGCTATGCGTACGCGTTGGGTTCCACCATATTATCAACGTGAATTGCTTCAAAAATTGCAGCGTTTAAGACAAGGGAAAAATTCTGTAGAAGAATATTATCAGGAATTACAAACTGGCATGATTAGATGTGGTATTGTTGAGGAGAATGAAGCTATGCTTGCACGTTTTCTGGGTGGATTAAATAGAGAGATTCAGACCATTCTAGACTATAAGGAGTATACTAATATCACTCGTTTATTCCATCTTGCTTGTAAAGCTGAACGTGAAGTGCAGGATCGACAAGCATTGGGGCGAACTAACTTTTCTGCAGGCCGACCTTCGTCATGGACACCACGTGCATCTTCTACTTCAACTGCACCAGCACCTCCATCCGGTGCCACCTCCAGCCGTGATACAAGAAAACAGGCACAACCACCATTATCTGCCAAGAGCGCACCTGCGGGGCCTGCACAGCGTTCTTCTTCTTCCATGGCATCAACAGGGCACACAAGTGATATTATTTGTCGTCGTTGTAAGGGAGGAGGTCATTATGCGAGGGAATGCAAATCTCCGCGTGTGATGATTGCTACCGCGGATGGTGGATATGAGTCCGCTAGTGACTATGATGAGGAGACTTTGGCTCTTATTACACGTGAAGAACATGGTGGAGATGATTCTGATCATGAGACGCAATACATGGCTCCTGAAGATGCTGACAGGTATGAATGTTTAGTTGCTCAACGTGTTTTGAGTGTGCAGGTCACACAAGCTGAGCAAAATCAGAGGCACAATTTGTTCCATACCAAGGGAGTTGTGAAGGAACGTTCTGTGCGCGTCATAATAGACGGAGGGAGCTGCAACAACTTGGCTAGCATGGAGATGGTGGAGAAGCTTTCTCTCACCACAAGACCACATCCACATCCTTACTACATCCAATGGTTCAACAACAGCGGCAAGGTTAAGGTAAAACGTACTGTTCGTGTGCATTTTAGTATCTCTACATATGCTGATTATGTTGATTGTGATGTGGTACCTATGCAAGCATGTTCCTTATTACTTGGTAGACCATGGCAATTTGATAAAAATTCTGTACACCATGGTAGAAACAATCACTATACTCTTGTTCATAAGGATAAAAATATTACTTTGCTTCCTATGACTCCTGATTCTATTTTGAAAGATGATATTAATAGAGCTAATAAAGCAAAACAGGAGACGAATAAGAGTGAAAATCAGATTGTGGCAAAAGAATTTGAGCAACAAATGAAGCCTAATAATAAACCATCTAGTGTTGCTTCTGAAATTAAATTGAAAAGTGCATGTTTATTTGCCACCAAATCTGATATTGATGAGCTAGATTTCAGCAAATCTGTTTGTTATGCTTTTGTGTGCAAAGAGGCATTATTTTCATTCGAGGACGTGCCTTCCTCTTTGCCTCCTGCTGTCACTAACATTTTGCAGGAGTTCGCTGACGTCTTTCCACAAGACGTGCCACCGGGATTACCGCCTATTCGAGGGATTGAGCATCAGATTGACTTAATTCCCGGTGCTTCACTGCCAAACCGTGCACCATACCGTACCAATCCAGAGGAGATGAAGGAGATTATGCGTCAAGTACAAGAGCTTCTCGACAAAGGTTATATACGCGAATCCCTTAGTCCTTGTGCTGTTCCTATTATTCTAGTGCCGAAAAAGGATGGTACATCACGTATGTGTGTTGATTGTAGAGGCATTAATAATATTACTATTCGTTATCGTCATCCTATTCCTAGGCTAGATGATATGCTTGATGAATTCAGTGGCTCTACAATATTCTCCAAAGTTGATTTGCATAGTGGATACCATCAAATTCGTATGAAATTGGGAGATGAATGGAAAACAGCATTCAAAACTAAGTTTGGATTATATGACTGGTTAGTCATGCCTTTTGGGTTAACTAATGCACCTAGTACTTTCATGAGATTAATGAACGAAGTTTTACGTGCTTTCATTGGACGATTTGTGGTAGTTTACTTTGATAACATATTGATTTATAGCAGATCTTTGGAAGAACATTTGGAACATTTACGTGCTGTTTTTATTGCTCTACGTGATGCACGTTTGTTTGGTAACCTTGGGAAGTGCAACTTTTGCACCGACCGAGTATCCTTTCTTGGCTATGTTGTTACTCCACAGGGAATTGAAGTTGATAAAGCCAAGATTGAAGCTATTGAGAGTTGGCCGCAACCCAAAACGGTCACACAAGTGAGGAGTTTTCTTGGCCTCGCTGGATTCTATAGGCGTTTTGTGAGAGATTTCAGCACCATTGCTGCACCTCTCAATGAGCTTACAAAGAAAGATGTGCCTTTTCTTTGGGGTACCGCACAGGAAGAAGCCTTCTCGGTATTGAAAGATAAGTTGACACATGCTCCTTTACTCCAACTTCCTGATTTTAATAAGACTTTTGAGCTTGAATGTGATGCTAGTGGAATTGGATTAGGCGGTGTGTTATTACAAGATGGCAAACCTGTTGCATACTTTTCTGAAAAATTGAGTGGGCCTAGTCTGAATTATTCTACTTATGATAAAGAATTATATGCTCTTGTTCGGACTTTAGGAACATGGCAACATTATTTATGGCCCAAAGAATTTGTTATACATTCTGATCATGAATCTTTGAAACATATTAAAAGTCAAGCTAAACTGAATCGTAGACATGCTAAATGGGTTGAATTCATTGAGACTTTTCCTTATGTCATTAAACACAAGAAGGGAAAAGAAAATGTTATTGCTGATGCATTGTCTCGCCGCTATACTATGCTTTCACAACTTGACTTCAAAATATTTGGTTTGGAGACCATCAAAGATCAATATGTGCATGATGCTGATTTTAAAGATGTAATGCAGAATTGTAAAGAAGGAAGAATGTGGAACAAGTTTGTCGTTAACGATGGATTTGTGTTTCGTGCTAACAAGCTATGCATTCCAGCTAGCTCCGTTCATCTTTTGTTGTTGCAGGAGGCGCATGGAGGAGGATTAATGGGACACTTTGGCGTGAAGAAGACGGAGGACGTACTTGCTACACATTTCTTTTGGCCAAAGATGAGATAGGATGTTGAGCGTTTTATTGCTCGCTGCACTACATGTCAAAAAGCTAAGTCACGACTCAATCCTCATGGTTTATATATGCCTTTGCCTGTACCTAGTGTTCCTTGGGAGGATATATCTATGGACTTTGTTTTAGGTTTACCTCGAACAAAGAAGGGGAGGGATAGCATATTTGTTGTCGTGGATAGATTCTCGAAAATGGCACACTTTATACCATGTCATAAAAGCGATGATGCTGTTAATGTTGCTGATTTGTTCTTTCATGAAATTATTCGCTTGCATGGTGTGCCAAATACTATTGTTTCAGATCGTGATACTAAATTTCTTAGCCACTTTTGGAGATGTTTATGGGCTAAGTTGGGGACTAAACTGCTTTTTAGTACTACTTGTCACCCCCAAACTGATGGACAAACTGAAGTAGTCAATAGAACGTTGTCTACTATGCTTAGGGCTGTTTTGAAGAATAATAAGAAAATGTGGGAGGAATGCTTGCCTCATATTGAATTTGCTTAAAATCGTTCATTGCATTCTACTACTAAGATGTGCCCTTTTGAAGTTGTGTATGGTTTCCTACCTCGTGCACCTATTGATTTGTTGCCTCTTCCATCTTCGGAGAAGGTTAATTTTGATGCTAAACAACGTGCTGAATTGATTTTAAAAATGCATGAGTTAACTAAGGAAAACATTGAGCGTATGAATGCTAAAATAAATGATAGAGGCGAGGGTCCCGATCTTTCGATGAGATGATAACTATCGATTTGGTGGAGACGACTTTGATGATCCGACTACAAACGTGCACGACGTTGCGCCTTAGCAATCGCTAAACCAATCTCCTGAGGTTACTGACGATGCTGGAAGAACGGTCAGCCTGACCACGAAGGTCTATTCCTGCAAGCAATCGAAGAACGAGCAAGAATATGATAAAGCAATCTGAATATTGCAAATATATATGAAGTATTGATAATGGTGGGGATCCGGAAGCAGTCTTGGTCTGGTCGTTGGACACAAACGAAGTACACGAAGTTGCAATGGCTAACTTTTAACTAAACAAATCCCCAGGAAAAGCTACTAGATGGATCTACTTATATAGGAGCAAGGGGTGGCGGCCAAGGAGGTGGGAGGACGTCCCAAGGTAGCCTAAAACTAAATCTAGGTCGTACAAGGCCAATGGGCCCAAGTGGAGGTGATGTAACACCTTTGGACTTGTAGTTTGACTCGGATTCTGCTGCAGCATCAGATTGTTTCGTCCACAACTCAACGCTCCGGACGAATTTGAAGGTGATTCCAATTGGGTTGGAAAGTGAACGAAATCTAGTTTCCAACAAAAAAAGAATCACCCAATTCGGAGTCCGTATGAAAAACTTGTGTGCGTTTTGAGTCAGGTATGTCTGTGCAGTCCGAATCTGAATCCAGAACGTGAGAGACTTGGACTCTATCTTCTCTTGGGCCAAAAGTGACGTGAGAGAACTTTTTGGACAGCAAATAAACATCTCTTTCTTCCTTATCTTCATATGTGGATTGTACAAATGTCCCATACACCTGCAATTAGACAAAACACAAAAGTGTGTGAAGTATTTTTGTTCTGGATAACACAAATAGATTATTGAATAGTTTGCACTAGAAATCACCTGACAAATATGCATATATGCAATATTTTTGGTCATATCCAAGGTAGTAATGTCCTCATCATCCTCCCCTTCTTGAAAATAAAGCCGTCCTCGGCGTTGCTTAATCTGAAATGTGGCTAACAAAAGAGACAAGGTGTACATGTTGTATATGTATATGTCATCCATTTTTACTTCCCTTGATTTTTGCATATATGACACATGAATAGATGAGTAACTTGCATAGTTCATAAAATCTAAAGCCAAAAAATTAGCACAAGAAGTAGAAGGCATGAAAATATTGCAACTCAGTTTGCACATATAAGTGAAGCTCTTATTCATTTCAAAAGATTGACAATGTTCATCATTAAACCATCCCAACATTGGTGAATAAACCTTACTTGCATCAAATTTACATGCTACAACATGCTTAAATAAGCAAACATGCAATAAGTCATTCAACACAGAATCATCACCAAGATTAGAGGTCATACCAAAATGATTAAACATTGGTTCTTTTGCATCAATAGTTAATTCAATGGGTGCACTCAAAATTGTTGGTATTTCAGTTGTTTGATCACATGGCAAAGTCAAATTATCAACGTAGTCCTCTAAAATAGGTGGTGTGATGAGGACATCAATACAATTGTTACACCCACAGCCCCTGCTGCTATACATACTGGACCAATTACTAGAGCTCGTGCACGCCAACTAAATTACCAGGTACTTTCGTTTCTTGGTAATGATTCTAATGTTCATGAGAATATGATGCTGCCTAAATTGGATACATTTGTTTTGCTTACAAATGAAGGGCCTAGCTTGGAGAAGGATGAACATTGGAGCAAGAACAAGCATGGAGATGATGGCATGCGCAAGGGAAACAAGAACGGAGTTACAAGTGATGATTTCAGGACTTTGAAGCCACCATAATGGGTGCATGAAGCCTTGGACGAAATATACAAGATGCCACTTCATAAATTTCGTCCCGAGGCTATTTTAGGTGCTGCGTCACCTTATTATTGGGCCAGGCCCATGTAATTTCGAAATACATAAGTATAGGCTATTTTTAGAGTCTGTATGTGTGGGGAAACAAGAGATATGGTTGATTTCGGACCCCTCCACCAAGGGCCACGAAATTCCCCCCCTCTTCCTCCATATATACAGCCCTTAGGGCATCGTTTAGACTTTGGGTTTTGTTTAGATTAAAAGTTCGCCATAGCTGCAACTTCGCGTACTTCGTTTGTGTTCAACGACCAGACAAAGGCGTCACAGAACCCCACCTTGATCAATAAAGCTTTCATCTTATATTCGCAATATCCAGATTGCAATCTTAGTTTCTTGCTTGTTCTTCGTTTGCTCGCAGGAAACAGACCCTCGTGGTCAGGTTGATCGTGCTCCGGCGTGGTCAATAACCTCTCGGAGTTGGTTTAGCGATTGCTAAGGCGCGACGTCCTCGCACGTTCGTAGTCGGATCGTCAAAGTCGACTTCCACCAAAGCGAAATCCACCATCTCATCGAAAGACGGGACACCTTTGCCTCTATCATCCACTTGGGCCCATTGGTCTTGTACGACCTAGATTTAGTTTTAGGCTGCCTTGGGACGTCCTCCCACCTCCTTGGCCGCCACCCCTTGCGCCTATATAAGTAGATCCATCTAGTAGCTTTTCTTGGGGATTTGTTTAGTTAAAAGTTAGCCATTGCAACTTCGTGTACTTCGTTTGTGTCCAACGACCAGACCAAGACCGCTTCCGGATCCCCACCATTATCAATACTTAATATATATTTGCAATATTCAGATTGCTTTATCATATTCTTGCTCGTTCTTCGATTGCTTGCAGGAATAGACCTTCGTGGTCAGGCTGACCGTGCTTCCAGCATTATCAGTAACCTCAGGAGATTGGTTTAGCGATTGCTAAGGCGCAACGTCGTGCACGTTTGTAGTCGGATCGTCAAAGTCGTCTCCACCAAATCGATAGTTATCATCTCATCGAAAGATCGGGACCCTCGCCTCTATCATCAGAGAACATTCGAAGATTCTAAGATATTTAGCTCACACCGCAACTTGCTAAATCTCTTCTCATCCAAGGGCTTATTGAAGATATCGGCCAGCTAGTCTTAAGTGCTTGCGTGGTCGATGGATATGTCGCCCTTCAACACATGATCATGAAGAAAATGATGATGAATCTGGATGTGCTTGGTCTTCGAGTGCTGAACTGGGTTATGAGCAATCTTGATAGCGCTTTCATTGTCGCAGTAGAGAGGCACATTGTTCAGTTGATCCCATAGTCCTTGAGTGTTTGCTTCATCCATAGTAATTGAGCACAGCACGATCCAGCAGCAATGTACTCAGCTTCTGAAGTGGAGATGATGAGGACATCAATACCATTGTCCCACAGCCCCTACTGCTACATATATGGGACCAATTACTAGAGCTCGCGCACGCCAATTAAATTATCAGGTACTTTCGTTTCTTGGTAATGATTCTAATGTTCATGAGAATATGATGCTGCCTAAATTGGATACATTTGTTTTGCTTACAAATGAAGGGCCTAGCTTGGAGAAGGATGAACATTGGAGCAAGAACAAGCATGGAGATGATGCCATGCGCAAGGGGAACAAGAACGGAGTTACAAGTGATGATTTCAGGACTTTGAAGCCACCATAATGGGTGCATGAAGCCATGGACGAAATATACAAGATGCCACTTCATAAATTTCGTCCCGAGGCTATTATAGGTGCCGCGTCACCTTTTTATTGGGCCAGGCCCATGTAATTTCGAAATACATAAGTATAGGCTATTTTTAGAGTCCGTATGTGTGGGGAAACAAGAGATAGGGTTGATTTCGGACCCCTCCACCAAGGGCCACGAAATTCCCCCTCTCTTCCTCCATATATACAGCCCTTAGGGCACCGTTTAGACTTTGGGTTTTGTTTAGATTAAAAGTTCGCCACAGCTGCAACTTCGCGTACTTCGTTTGTGTTCAACGACCAGACAAAGGCGTCACAGAACCCCACCTTGATCAATAAAGCTTTCATCTTATATTCGCAATATCCAGATTGCAATCTTAGTTTCTTGCTTGTTCTTCGTTTGCTCGCAGGAAACAGACCCTCGTGGTCAGGTTGATCGTGCTCCGGCGTGGTCAATAACCTCTCGGAGTTGGTTTAGCGATTGCTAAGGCGCGACGTCCTCACACGTTCGTAGTCGGATCGTCAAAGTCGACTTCCACCAAAACGAAATCCACCATCTCATCGAAAGACGGGACACCTTTGCCTCTATCACATGGCAAGTTTCAAATCATCCCAAGTAGTAGGTATATAATCAGGGTGTAACCGACAATATTCACTCCACCAAACCAAAGCATAACCAGTGAAAGAACCAACCGCAACCTTAACCTTTTTATGTTCATCGAAATTATGGGAAGCAAATATATTTTTTATGTCGAACTCCCATTCAATATATAAAGCAGGTTTAAAACGGCCATTAAATGGTGGTATAGATACATTAACCTGATCATGTGCATTTGGATGTTTGTGCACCTCTCGTGACGGTTGTGGTATTTGCAAAGGTGGTGGCACGTCTCCCGCGATCGACAAAGCCCATGAATTGACTCTGGATCCTGTCATGATTAGTAGAACAAGAAACAAAACCGAAAAATAATGTTCCTATAACTACTAGGATGTGGTGGTAAAACGCTCACAGTAAAGCAAATATCAATGTCTTACAAGTTCTTACCATGCAGCAGGCGGTGATCGGCAACCAGCGGTGTCAAGTAACTCCGAATATTGAGTAAAGCGATTGCCAGGGGAGCGTACGTATACACGGTGTAGAAATATGTGGAGCTGGGTTGGCTATATATGGTAGCAAAAGATTAGCAATAATCAATTCAAAGATGCAATGTTGAATAAACGCTCAACGACGGTACTGTGCTGGTCCTAGGCTAGACCGGACTAGAGACGCGAGCCTAGAACACTAATGAGGTCACGGCGTAGCACAAACTAGCATCAATGAAGGATACTAAGTAGCTCTTGACAGCAAGATATAAGTGAAGATCACAACAGCAGTGAAGATAATGAGGTGAAACAACAGCCAAGCAGGATATATCAACAACTTTGTCTCCAACTTTCCTCTGAAAAAGTTTGTGCCGATTTTTTTGTTTTTTTTTCTCTTTTTTTTCCTCACACTTTTTTTTCTTTCTCTCCTTTTTTTTCTCTGACTTTTTTTCCTTTTTTTTCTCTCGTTTTTTTTCTCTCTTTTTTTCTCCCTCTTTCCAAAACAAACTTGATAATATGCAGATTGGATCAAGTGAAGATGTGAACGATCTCAACTATTATTATGACAATGAATGGTGGGTAGCACGTGGTGGAAATTGATGGATAGGTGGTGGACAGCGGAAGAGATAATGATGCAGCGGTGGCGTGACTAATGTGAACAGAACTCGAAACTCTAAACGAACTAGACACTAAGACCAGCAACTCGACACGATAATGCAATCGATAATTCAACTATGCAATCAATGAAAAGAAAATTGCAAAGGCTCAGACTGGCTTGGACCAAGGATGAATAGATCTAACTCTTTTTTGTGGCTTTTTCTTGGACAATAGGTAAGAAAGTAAATCTAATCTAGGAAAACTGGAAATTCTCACCGAGCAACCTGAAAACTGATACCACTTGATAGAGGCGAGGGTCCCGATCTTTCGATGAGATGATAACTATCGATTTGGTGGAGATGACTTTGATGATCCGACTACAAACGTGCACGACGTTGCGCCTTAGCAATCGCTAAACCAATCTCCTGAGGTTACTGACGATGCTGGAAGCACGGTCAGCCTGACCATGAAGGTCTATTCCTGCAAGCAATCGAAGAACGAGCAAGAATATGATAAAGCAATCTGAATATTGCAAATATATATGAAGTATTGATAATGGTGGGGATCCGGAAGCGGTCTTGGTCTGGTCGTTGGACACAAACGAAGTACACGAAGTTGCAATGGCTAACTTTTAACTAAACAAATCCCCAGGAAAAGCTACTAGATGGATCTACTTATATAGGAGCAAGGGGTGGCGGCCAAGGAGGTGGGAGGACGTCCCAAGGCAGCCTAAAACTAAATCTAGGTCGTACAAGGCCAATGGGCCCAAGTGGAGGTGATGTAACACCTTTGGACTTGTAGTTTGACTCGGATTCTGCTGCAGCATCAGATTGTTTCGTCCACAACTCAACGCTCCGGACGAATTTGAAGGTGATTCCAATTAGGTTGGAAAGTGAACGAAATCTAGTTTCCAACAAAAAAAGAATCACCCAATTCGGAGTCCGTATGAAAAACTTGTGTGCGTTTTGAGTCAGGTATGTCTGTGTAGTCCAAATCTGAATCCAGAACGTGAGAGACTTGGACTCTATCTTCTCTTGGGCCAAAAGTGACGTGAGAGAACTTTTTGGACAGCAAATAAACATCTCTTTCTTCCTTATCTTCATATGTGGATTGTACAAATGTCCCATACACCTGCAATTAGACAAAACACAAAAGTGTGTGAAGTATTTTTGTTCTGGATAACATAAATAGATTATTGAATAGTTTGCACTAGAAATCACCTGACAAATATGCATATATGCAATATTTTTGGTCATATCCAAGGTAGTCATGTCCTCATCAATAAACTTGCTGGAGATAAGGGTAGAAAACATGTTGTGTTTGCACCTGGAGATCTTGTTTGGTTACATTTGCGTAAGGATAGATTTCCGGATTTGCGCAAATCAAAGTTAATGCCACGTGCTGATGGTCCCTTTAAGGTGTTAGAGAAAATAAATGATAATGCATATAAACTTGAGCTGCCTGCAGATTTTGGGGTTAGTCCCACTTTTAACATTGCAGATTTGAAGCCTTATTTGGGTGAGGAAGATGAACTTCCGTCGAGGACGACTTTATTTCAAGAAGGGGAGGATGGTGAGGACATAAATACAATTGTTACACCCACAGCCCCTGCTGCTATAAATACTGGACCAATTACTAGAGCTCGCGCACGCCAACTAAATTACCAGGTACTTCCGTTTCTTGGTAATGATTCTAATGTTCATGAGAATATGATGCTGCCTAAATTGGATACATTTGTTTTGCTTACAAATGAAGGGCCTAGCTTGGAGAAGGATGAACATTGGATTAAGAACAAGCATGGAGATGATGGCATGTGCAAGGGGAACAAGAACGGAGTTACAAGTGATGATTTCAGGACTTTGAAGCCACCAAATGGGTGCATGAAGCCTTGGACGAAATATACAAGATGCCACTTCATAAATTTCGTCCCGAGGCTATCATAGGTGCTGCGTCACCGTATTATTGGGCCAGGCCCATGTAATTTCGAAATACATAAGTATAGGCTATTTTTAGAGTCCGTATGTGTGGGGAAACAAGAGATAGGGTTGATTTCGGACCCCTCCACCAAGGGTCACGAAATTTCCCCCTCTTCCTCCATATATACAACCCTTAGGGCATCATTTAGACTTTGGGTTTTGTTTAGATTAAAAGTTCGCCATAGCTGCAACTTAGCGTACTTCGTTTGTGTTCAACGACCAGACAAAGGCGTCAAAGAACCCCACATTGATCAATAAAGCTTTCATCTTATATTCGCAATATCCAGATTGCAATCTCAGTTTCTTGCTTGTTCTTCGTTTGCTCGCAGGAAACAGACCCTTGTGGTCAGGTTGATCGTGCTCCGGCGTGGTCAATAACCTCTCGGAGTTGGTTTAGCGATTGCTAAGGCGCGACGTCCTCGCACGTTCGTAGTCGGATCGTCAAAGTCGACTGCCACCAAAGCGATATCCATCATCTCATCGAAAGACGGGACACCTTTGCCTCTATCACCTTTCCCTTACAAACTCCTTGGTTCGACTCCACAATCTTGACGGAGGCTCCCAAGTGACACCTAACCAATCTAGGAGACACCACTCTCCAAAAGGTAATAGATGGCATGTTGATGATGAACTCCTTGCTATGGTGATTCAAATGATAGTCTCCCCTCCACTCAACTCTCTCTCACAGATTTGGATATGGTGGAAAGATGATTTGAGTGGAAAGCAACTTGGGGAAGGCTAGAGATCAAGATTCTTGTGGTTGGATTGGAATTTCTTGGTCTCAACACGTGAGTAGGTTGTTCTCTCTCAGAAAATGGATGCTAGATGTGTAGGAACGTTCTGATGGCTCTCTTTTTGAATGGAGAGGAGGTTGGAGGGGTATATATAGCCTGCACACAAAATCTAACCGTTACACACAATTTACCAAACTCGGTGGGACCGAATAGTGAGACTCGGTCAGACCGATATGGTTCAAAATGTGAACGTTAGGCTTTTTGATGGGACCGATATGATCTACTCGGTGGGACCAATGTGCTAGGGTTAGGGTAAAACCTCAACTCGGTTTGACCGATTACACAAACTCGGTGGGACCGATTTTGGTAATAAGCAAACAAAGAGTTGGTCAGGGAAATTTGGTAGGACCGACTGCATATCTTGATGGGACCGAAATAATTGCAACAGGCAATAGAGAGTTTGCAAGCCCGTCTCGGTGAGACCGAGATCCCATCGGTGAGACCGAAATGATTAGGGTTTCTGGCAGTGGCTACGTCAAATGAACTCGGTGGCGCCGGGTAGATCAAATCGGTGGGGCCGAGTTTGACTTTAGGTTTAGGACATAGGTGGAAATGAGAAAGTGGTTGAGGGCGTTGGAGCATATCACTAAGCACTTTGAGCAAGCAAGTCATTAAGCAACACCTCATCCCCTTTTAATAGTATTGGCTGAGGGAGTCCCAGATTATGGGGTCCCCGGGGATCCGGCCTATCTGCAATGGGCCGGACTGATGGGCCGTGAAGATAGAAGATAGAAGGCCTTCCCCAATGTTCGGATGGGACTCTCCTTTGCATGGATGGCAAGGTTGGCGTCTGGATGTGAAGTTTCCTTTCTCTGTAAACCAACTCTGTACAAACCCTAGGCCCCTCCGGTGTCTATATAAATTGGAGGGTTTAGTCCGTAGAGGCTAAGACAAATCATACAGGCTAGAAATATAGGGTTTGGCCATTACGATCTCGAGGTAGATCAACTCTTGTAACCCCTATACTCATCAAAGTCAATCAAGCAGGAAGTAGGGTATTACCTCCATAAAGAGGGTCTGAACCTCGGTAAAACATTGTGTCCCTTGCCTCCTATTACCTTCGATCCTCAGATGCACAGTTCGGGACCCCTACCCGAGATCAGCCGGTTTTGACAACGACATTGGTGCTTTCATTGAGAGTTCCACTATGTCGTCAACAGAAGGCTTGATGGCTCGTTCGATCATCTACAACGATGTCGTTTCTGGGGAAGCTTTCCTCCCCGGCCAGATCTTTGTGTTCGGCGGCTTCATTCTGCGGGCCAACTCAACTGGCCACCTCGAGCAGATCGATAGCTACGCCCCTGGTCATCAGATTAGTTTTGGGAACCTAAACTATGTCGCTGATATCCGAGGAGACCTGATCTTCGGAGGGTTCACGGCGCCAACCACCGCGCTGGCCTTAGATCAAGAGCAGACTACCGGATCCAAAGATGGGAGTTTAGAGCCCTCCGGACTCTCTGCAACTATGGAGCTCGTGGCCGAAGATCCGGAGGGGACTGCGTCATCAGCAAGCCTGGAGTCAAACCGGGCTCCCCTTATCGTTAAAAGGCCGGATTCGCCCTCAGACACCCGCTCCGAACTCTCGAGGTCCACGTCAAGTGAGCATGGCCAGGAGGCTCCTGCCCCGCCTAGCTCCATGGACTCTCGCTTCCCCGTCCAAACCTCGCGTCTGAATGAGGCCCTGGACCTAATGCGATATCTCGCCATTATAGAGGAATTACTTCCGAACTATGCTCAGCCCGGATTAGGGGCTAAGAGCAGGGAATTTTACATCCCACCCACCACTCGCTTCATAGCCACTGTCGAAGATTTAACCAACATGCTGGACTACACCTCCGAAGACATTGATAGCATGGACAACGATGCCCGAGACGATCAAGGCCAAGACTAGCTGTTTACCGGGCGTTGGACGGCCACCTCCACATATGACGTGTATATGGTGGACACACCTGATGAGGACATGACTACCTTGGATATGACCAAAAATATTGCATATATGCATATTTGTCAGGTGATTTCTAGTGCAAACTATTCAATAATCTATTTATGTTATCCAGAACAAAAATACTTCACACACTTTTGTGTTTTGTCTAATTGCAGGTGTATGGGACATTTGTACAATCCACATATGAAGATAAGGAAGAAAGAGATGTTTATTTGCTGTCCAAAAAGTTCTCTCACGTCACTTTTGGCCCAAGAGAAGATAGAGTCCAAGTCTCTCACGTTCTGG
The DNA here is from genome assembly GCF_018294505.1 of Triticum aestivum. Taxonomy (NCBI): domain Eukaryota; kingdom Viridiplantae; phylum Streptophyta; class Magnoliopsida; order Poales; family Poaceae; genus Triticum; species Triticum aestivum. Next base: position 332,211,573 of record NC_057800.1, on the reverse strand, counting down.
ATTCAGATTCGGACTGCACAGACACACCTGACTCAAAACGCACACAAGTTTTTCATACGGACTCCGAATTGGGTGATTCTTTTTTGTTGGAAACTAGATTTCGTGCACTTTCCAACCCAATTGGAATCACCTTCAAATTCGTCCGGAGCGTTGAGTTGTGGACAAAACAATCTGATGCTGCAGCAGAATCCGAGTCAAACTACAAGTCCAAAGGTGTTACATCACCTCCACTTGGGCCCATTGGCCTTGTACGACCTAGATTTAGTTTTAGGCTGCCTTGGGACGTCCTCCCACCTCCTTGGCCTCCACCCCTTGCTCCTATATAAGTAGATCCATTTAGTAGCTTTTCCTTGGGATTTGTTTAGTTAAAAGTTAGCCATTGCAACTTCGTGTGCTTCGTTTGTGTCCAACGACCAGACCAAGACCACTTTTCGGATCCCCACCATTATCAATACTTCATACATATTCGCGATATTCAGATTGCTTTTATCGTATTCCTTCTTGTTCTTCGATTGCTTGCAGGAATAGACCTTCGTGGTCAGGTTGATCGTGCTCCGGCGTGGTCAATAACCTCTCGGAGTTAGTTTAGCGATTGCTAAGGCACAACGTCGTTGCACGTTTGTAGTCGGATCGTCAAAGTCGTCTCCACCAAATCGATAGTTATCATCTCATCGAAAGATCGGGACACCCCGCCTCTATCAAGTGGTATCAGTTTTCAGGTTGCTCGGTGAGAATTTCCAGTTTTCCTAGATTAGATTTATTTTCTTACCTATTGTCCAAGAAAAAGCCACACAAAAAAAAAGTTAGATCTGTTCATCCTTTATCCAAGCCAGTCTGAGCCTTTGCAATTTTCTATTCATTGCTTGCATAGTTGAATTATTGGTTGCATCGTCGTGTAAGTTGCTGGTCTTAGCGTCTAGTTCCTTTAGAGTTTCGAGTTCTGTTCACATTAGTCACGCCGCCGCTGCATCATTATCCCTTCCGCTGTCCACCATCCCATCTATTAATTTCCACCACGTGCTACGCACTGTTCATTGTCATAATCATAGTTGAGGTCATTCACATCTTCGCCTGATCCAATCTGCATCTTATCTAGTTTGTCTTGAAAAAAAAAGATAGAGAAAAAAAAGAGAAAAAAGGAAAAAAAAGAAAAAGAGAGAGAAGAAAAAGAAAAAAAAAGCGTGAGAAAAAAAAGAGAGAAGAAAAAAAATTGGATCTATCTAGAATCAATCTCGTACCTGAATTCGGATTGGAATCTGTTTTGCGCACTGTTCAGTAAAACAGGTGTATCTTCCTGATACGAAGTCCGTTTTGGCTCCGTGAGTACTCAAATTGAAGCTAGCGACGAGCCGCATCTAAATAGTTGCAGAAGTCAGTTCAATATTTGACACCTCAAAATCGGCTTCTAAATAGGTCTTTTTGCCCTCCGAAGTTCATGAACACAGCTTGTTCCAATTTTTCAGGCCAGCTTTAGAATTCTTTGACTCCTCATATCAACTCGGAATTGAGTGATTCTTTTTGCATTGGAAAGCTTGAGTTAATAGCATTCTTTGAAAGAATTTATCAGAAAATTGTCTTAAACTTTTCAAGAGGAAAGTTGGAGAGAGAGTTGTTGTATATCCTGCTTGGCAGTTGTTTTTCATCATTATCTTCACTGCCGTTGTGATATTCACTTATATCTTGCTGTCAAGAGCTACTTAGTATCCTTCATTGATGCTAGTTGTGCTACGCCGTGACCTCATTAGTGTTCTAGGCTCGCGTCTCTAGTACGGTCTAGCCTAGGACCAGCACAGTACCGTCGTTGAGCGTTTATTCAACATTGCATCTTTGAATTGATTATTGCTAATCTTTTCCTACCATATATAGCCGACCCAGCTCCACATATTTCTACACCGTGTATACGTACGCTCCCCTGGCAATCGCTTTACTCAATATTCGGAGTTACTTGACACCGCTGGTTGCCGATCACCGCCTGCTGCATGGTAAGAACTTGTAAGACATTGATATTTGCTTTACTGTGAGCGTTTTACCACCACATCCTAGTAGTTATAGGAACATTATTTTTGGGTTTTGTTTCTTGTTCTACTAATCATGACAGGATCCAGAGTCAATTCATGGGCTTTGTCGATCGCGGGAGACGTGCCACCACCTTTGCAAATACCACAACCGTCACGAGAGGTGCACAAACATCCAAATGCACATGATCAGGTTAATGTATCTATACCACCATTTAATGGCCGTTTTAAACCTGCTTTATATATTGAATGGGAGTTCGACATAAAAAATATATTTGCTTCCCATAATTTCAATGAACATAAAAAGGTTAAGGTTGCGGTTGGTTCTTTCACTGGTTATGCTTTGGTTTGGTGGAGTGAATATTGTCGGTTACACCCTAATTATATACCTACTACTTGGGATGATTTGAAACTTGCCATGCGACATACTTTCGTCCCTGCTTATTATACTCGTGACATGATTAAGAAGTTGCAACACTTAAAACAAGGTAGTGAAACTGTAACAAAATATTATGATGATTTACAAACTACCTTGTTGCATTCCTCTTTAGAAGAAAGTGAAGATGATTTTATGGATAGATTTTGGGGAGGATTAAACCGTGATATTCAAGAGATACTAATTCATGAAGTGTGTTATCCTATGGACCATTTGTTTCATCTTGCTTGCAAAGCTGAACAGGAAATAAAACGACGTGTTGGCCACGAGGAGAACAAGCGCACGGTGCACATTCCAAGAGTTGATATGATTGTTCCTTCAACTACTAAGCATACTATGACAACCACATCCGTTGTTGTCAGGACTACATCACCTCCACCATGTGACACATCGCCCCAGAGAGTGGCTACATCATCTGAGTTGATCATAAGAGGTAATGACAAAGGTACTGATCTTCCATCTCTACATGAGAATGATGAATGCCTTGTCAATTTGAATGCACCATCTGATGAGCTACCCACTACTTTGATCACACCACCTATTTTAGAGGACTACGTTGATAATTTGACTTTGCCATGTGATCAAACAACTAAAATACCAACAATTTTGAGTGCACCCATTGAATTAACTATTGATGCAAAAGAACCAATGTTTAATCATTTTGATATGACCTCTAATCTTGGTGATGATTCTGTGTTGAATGACTTATTGCATGTTTGCGTATTTAAGCATGTTGTAGCATGTAAATTTGATGCAAGTAAGGTTTATTCACCAATGTTGGGATGGTTTAATGATGAATATTGTCAATCTTTTGAAATGAATAAGAGCTTCACTTATATGTGCAAACTGAGTTGCAATATTTTCATGCCTTCTACTTCTTGTGCTAATTTTTTGGCTTTAGATTTTATGAACTATGCAAGTTACTCATCTATTCATGTGTCATATATGCAAAAATCAAGGGAAGTAAAAATGGATGACATATACATATACAACATGTACACCTTGTCTCTTTTGTTAGCCACATTTCAGATTAAGCAACGCCGAGGACGGCTTTATTTTCAAGAAGGGAAGGATGATGAGGACATGACTACCTTGGATATGACCAAAAATATTGCATATATGCATATTTGTCAGGTGATTTCTAGTGCAAACTATTCAATAATCTATTTATGTTATCCAGAACAAAAATACTTCACACACTTTTGTGTTTTGTCTAATTGCAGGTGTATGGGACATTTGTACAATCCACATATGAAGATAAGGAAGAAAGAGATGTTTATTTGCTGTCCAAAAAGTTCTCTCACGTCACTTTTGGCCCAAGAGAAGATAGAGTCCAAGTCTCTCACGTTCTGGATTCAGATTCGGACTGCACAGACACACCTGACTCAAAACGCACACAAGTTTTTCATACGGACTCCGAATTGGGTGATTCTTTTTTTGTTGGAAACTAGATTTCGTGCACTTTCTAACCCAATTGGAATCACCTTCAAATTCGTCCGGAACGTTGAGTTGTGGACAAAACAATCTGATGCTGCAGCAGAATCCGAGTCAAACTACAAGTCCAAAGGTGTTACATCACCTCCACTTGGGCCCATTGGCCTTGTACGACCTAGATTTAGTTTTAGGCTGCCTTGGGACGTCCTCCCACCTCCTTGGCCTCCACCCCTTGCTCCTATATAAGTAGATCCATTTAGTAGCTTTTCCTTGGGATTTGTTTAGTTAAAAGTTAGCCATTGCAACTTCGTGTGCTTCGTTTGTGTCCAACGACCAGACCAAGACCACTTTTCGGATCCCCACCATTATCAATACTTCATACATATTCGCGATATTCAGATTGCTTTTATCGTATTCCTTCTTGTTCTTCGATTGCTTGCAGGAATAGACCTTCATGGTCAGGTTGATCGTGCTCCGGCGTGGTCAATAACCTCTCGGAGTTGGTTTAGCGATTGCTAAGGCACAACGTCGTTGCACGTTTGTAGTCGGATCGTCAAAGTCGTCTCCACCAAATCGATAGTTATCATCTCATCGAAATATCGGGACACCCCGCCTCTATCAACACCCAAAGAGGATGACGACGACCGCAGGAAGGATCCGGTTGAGCATAAGCCTGCTGAAGCACCTCCAAAGCATCGACGCCAGCGGCGCTGCTCAAAATCGTGTCATGGCAAAGACATCAACACTGGCACCACAGACGATAACACTCTAGAGGATGCCGAAGACCACGAAGCCCCCGTCGAGCCCACATCCGAGCATGATGATGTGGAGGAGGGGCAGGTTAACACCGACGATCCGGTCGGGAACGAGGACTCGGAGGATAGTAACTATCTACCACTCTCCAAGGACGATGTCAGCCTCGGCAATGAAGACTTCATCGTGCCAGAGGAACCCCTCGAGCAGGAGCACTTTAAGCGCCAACTAATCACCACTGAAAGAAGCCTAAAAAAGTAGCAGCGGCGGCTCCAAGCCGAACAGGATACACTCAACGACAGATGGACTCAGGTCCTAGCCGCTGAAGAATATGACCTTCAGCGCCCAACAAAGAGTTATCTGAAGCATCGGCTATTACCACAATTTGACGACGAGGCCATTGAGCCCATACCGTCAAGACACGACCGTGCTGATGAACCAGACCGGCCACCACGCGGATGAGATAAAGCGGCAACATACGCCGAACACCAACCCACACCGCCTCACCGCAGAGGCAGAGAGACAATGTCTCCAGGATACACCTACGACCTATGGCAGGACCTGGACAATAGAGCAGGCCAAGTGTTGGGGATATTACTACTGGATGTAAACCGGCTAGGATTAGCCGGATTAACTCCAAGAAGATCATAAGCCCATGAAGACGTAAGGATGGTAGCGCTTTATGAAGGCCCAAGTCCCAAAGGCGAGTTAAGACCTGTAGATGTAAGCCGACTTTATCATATGACTTGCATTGTAAGATAGGAAGGATAGAGACCGAGCCAGACACGTTTATGATCCGGCCTCGGGACTCTGTAAACCGGCGGGCGTCAACCTATGTATATAAAGGGATAACCCGGCAGCGGTTTAAGGACAACAGATAACAACTCGAGAGCCAGGCAAAGCGGATTCGCTCCCTGGTCATCGAAACCCTAGCAATACCAACACAACTAGACGTAGGCTTTTACCTTCATCGAAGGGGCCGAACTAGTATAAAAACCCCTCGTGTCCCTTGTCCGGTTTAACCCCTTTAAGCTAACCCGTAGAGATGGCTCCATGACTAAGTCCTTTCACGAGGACATCTGTCGTGACAAACCCACGACACTTGGCGCCCACCGTGGAGCTATCGCACGGCAGTTTTGAGTTCTTGAAGGGCAGCTTCGAAGGACTCAAGGGATACGCTGTGGGCCGGATGATGAAGAGTCATCACGGCAAGCTCTACATCGACGATGCAGGATGGGGTCCCGAGGCCGATTCAGTTGAATACGGGTCCCGGGTCCCCTTTGGCGGAATTCACGTCTTCATCGGCAAGATCGGCGAACCGGGCCCTGAGCCGGACACCTGCACTGACATCATCGAGATGGCTCAGCGTGCAAGCCCTACCCTGATTCAGCCTGCACCAAGGCATGTTTTTGTAGGTGTCATCCATCGAGCGGAATATGTGGATGGACCAGCATCTGATGGAGAAACCCTTACCCGTTCCGATGACGAATCTTCAACCGGAGAAACCGAGTCGCTGTATCAGCTGCAGGATGGCCGGATTAGTGGGACCTCCGATGGCAACAGTATTCCAGACCCCCTCGATCTGCCAGGCCGGGTCATGGTCTTCATGGCCGGCACACAACCAGCACAGCACTCTTCTACCGCCGCAACGATGTTCTCTGGTTCAACAACAACAATGCTAGCAGGAGCAGGGGGCTCTGCGCCGCCTCTCGCTCAGGTTTTGTCTGATTTGTTCGGCACTTTGGCAACATTGATGGCCATGGAGGTGGACGTGGCAGCCCGAGATCAGCACAATGCGGAGATTGCAAAGGTGAAGGATCAGATAACTCAGGCTAAAGCGGACCTGGCAGCAGAGAACGCCAGGATGGCTACAGAACGGGCCGAGTTGGAAGCTCAGGCCTACCGGCTTAGGTTGGACCAGAATGCCTCAGATGAGGTCATTAGAAGGAGATACCGGTCTCACCTCCCGCCGGGTTATGAGCCAAGAAATCTCTTCAACACGCCAAGAGCCGGAACCAGTAACCAGCCGGTGCTAAACCGGACGGAGGCGCCGGGAACAGGGGCGCCGGTTCAGCCGCGCATGATGAACCCGCCTCGTCAGAACAACGTTGTGCCGCAGTATGTTCCGACGCCCCCGGGGCATTACTCCAACCCGTTGGATAACATTGTGGCCGCTGCTTCATGATTGGCAGCCCTCCCAACTGACGGCGAGTCACCAGTGGCGATTGAAGCACGACGGGCTAGAGAGCTCCTTCAAACAGCTTTAAACCAGCAGCAGGCTTATTCACATAGTCGCGAGAGGATACATTCCACCCCCCGTCCGAGTCAGAGCTACAGCAGGCACGTTGAGGATGAACCAGCCGTATCAAGCAGTGCACGTCACCGTAACTCACAGCGGGGGCACAACCCGGTAGGTGGTGGTGCTAATGCGCAGGATGTGGTGGGTCATGGTCATGCACGTCGAGAAGCCGAGGTAGCAGCTCTGCACGCAGCTCGTCAACCTACTCTGGTTCTCCCTACCACTTCAATAGAGCCAGACGTGGCCTTCAGTTCTTTAGGGTTGCCGTGTCTTACCCCCGCTTTGCGTAATGTACGATTACCCAAGGATTTTAAAGGCCCTTGTAAGGTGCCCAATTACACCGCCGATTTACAATCGGAGTCATGGGTGGAGAATTATGACATGGCGATTGATAGAGGCGAGGGTCCTGATCTTTCGATGAGATGATAACTATCGATTTGGTGGAGATGACTTTGACAATCTGACTACAAACGTGCACAACGTTGCGCCTTAGCAATCGCTAAACCAATCTCCTGAGGTTACTGATGATGCTGGAAGCACGGTCAACCTGACCACGAAGGTCTATTCCTGAAAGCAATCGAAGAACGAGCAAGAATATGATAAAGCAATCTGAATATTGCAAATATATATGAAGTATTGATAATGGTGGGGATCCGGAAGCGGTCTTGGTCTGGTCGTTGGACACAAACGAAGTACACGAAGTTGCAATGGCTAACTTTTAACTAAACAAATCCCCCAGGAAAAAGCTACTAGATGGATCTACTTATATAGGAGCAAGGGGTGGCGGCCAAGGAGGTGGGAGGACGTCCCAAGGCAGCCTAAAACTAACCCTAGGTCGTACAAGGCTCATGGGCCCAAGTGGAGGTGATGCAACACCTTTGGACTTGTAGTTTGACTCGGATTCTGCTGCAACGTCAGATTGTTTCGTCCGTAACTCATCGCTCCGGACGAATTTGAAGGTGAATCCAATTGGGATGGAAAGAGCACGAAATCTAGTTTCCAACAAAAAAAGAATCACTCAATTCGGAGTCCGTATGAAAACGTTGTTGGCGTTTTGAGTCAGGTATGTCTGTGCAGTCCGAATCTGAATCCAGAACGTGAGAGACTTGGACTCTATCTTCTCTTGGCCCAAAAGTGACGTGAGAGGACTTTTTGAACACAACCTAAACATCTCCTTTTCCCTTATCTTCATATGTGGATTGTACAAATGTCCCATACACCTGCAATTAGACAAAACACAAAAGTGTGTGAAGTATTTTTGTTCTGGATAACATAAATAGACTATTGAATAGTTTGCATTAGAAATCACCTGACAAATATGCATGTATGCAATATTTTTGGTCGTATCCAAGGTAGTCATGTCCTCATCAGCGATGGAGATGCTGGACATGGATGAAGCGGTGTGTGCTAAATACTTCACTGTGATGTTGGAGGGGATAGCTCGAACTTGGTTAAAGAGCTTACCAGCTAACTCTGTCGGGTCATGGGCTGAGCTAAAGCACCGGTTTATCCATAATTTCAAAGATACATGTAAGCATCCTATGTCAATTGTGGACCTAGCCACTTGTGTTCAAGAGGAGGGGGAGTCTACTACGCATTGGGTGAAGCGAGTCTCAACCATTTTGCATTCATCAGACCGCATTAATGCAGATACAACAGTTTTGACGTTAGAGGGCAACTGTTGGTTTATGCCATTAAAATTGAAGCTAGGGAGACTCAAGCGTCACTGCAATGACATGTCAACTCTTATGGCTGCTTTGGTGAAATACGCCGATTCAGATAGTACCAAAGACCTTGAGTCTGAGGATGACAAACCGGGGAAAGGGAAAAAGAACAGCAATACCAAGGGGCAGCAGCACAGTCCGGCAGGTCATGGGAATAATGGCAAGCGCAAGGCAGACAATAGTTTGGACTTTGTGGCTAACACCAATGCTCAGGACAAAGTCAGCGTCGTAAGGGTAAACAGCCTCAGAGGGGCGGAGGGTCAGGCCCCAACCTGGAGAGCCTGTTAAATCAGCCTTGTCCAAAGCACGGATCGAAGGAAAGGCCAGCTTCACATCTTTGGAAGGATTGTTTCATTATGCGGGAGTTTAAGAATTCCAATATGTTTCAATACGACAACGGCCCGCCCGGCGGTTCAGGAGGCGGTTTTCATGGGCCGGGTTACGAAGGTGGCAGCTCCGGTTCAGGATTCCAAGGCAATCAAACCGGACATGGCCATCAAGGGAACCAGGGCAATCAAGGAGGTTATAACCATCAGGGGAATCAGCAGCAACAGCAGTCGGGTTATCAGAGCAATCCGAAGCAGTTGAATAGTGGGCAGTATCATGTCCTTACCACTAGCTTATGTAAACGTGATCAGAAGCTTCACAAGAGGGCAGTAAACTCTGTTGAACCGGCAGTGCCTTAGTATCTGCGCTGGTCTGAGCAGCCCATTTTATTGAGTAGAGAGGATCACCCACCCCGGGTTGATAATCCGGGTCATCTGGCCTTAGTGGTGGCACCTCAAGTTGGGGGATATAAGTTCACCAAAGTGCTTATGGATGGGGGAAGCAGTATCAATATTCTTTACTATGATACCTTCCGCCGTATGGGGTTGACAGATAAGAGTCTTAAACCGTCGAACACCGTGTTTCATGGTGTGGTGCCCGGTAAGTCTGCGTATCCAGTGGGCAAGATAGCCCTAGAGGTGGCTTTTCGAGATGATCATGATTCAAGGTCAAAAACATTGACTTTTTGATAGAGGCAAGGGTCCCGATGTTTCGATGAGATGGTGGCTATCGTTTTCTGTGGGAGTCGACTTTGACGATCCGACTACGAACGTGCGAGACGTCGCGCCTTAGAAATCGCTAAACCAACTTCCGAGGGTTATTGACCACGCCGGAGCACGATCAACCTGACCACGAGGGTCTGTTTCCTGCGAGCAAACGAAGAACAAGCAAGAAACTGAGATTGCAATCTGGATATTGCGAATATAAGATGAAAGCTTTATTGATCAAGGTGGGGTTCTGTGACGTCTTGGTCTGGTCGTTGGACACAAACGAAGTACGCGAAGTTGCAGCTATGGCGAACTTTTCATCTAAACAAAACCCAAAGTCTAAACGACGCCCTAAGGGCTGTATATATGGAGGAAGAGGGGGGAATTTCGTGGCCCTTGAGGGTGGGGTCCGAAACCAACCCTAACTCTTGTTTCCCCACACATACGGACTCTAAAAATAGCCTATACTTAAGTATTTCGAAATTACATGGGCCTGGCCCATTAATAAGGTGACGCAGCACCTAGAATAACCTATGGACGAATATTATGAAGTGGCATCTTGTATATTTCATCCAAGGCTTCATGCACTCCTTATGGCGGCTTTAAAGTCCTGAAATCATCACTTGTAACTCCGTTCTTGATCCCCTTGCGCATGCCATCAACTCCATGTGTGTTCTTGCTCCAATGTTCATCCTTCTCCAAGCTAGGCCCTTCATTTGTAAGCAAAACAAATGTATCCAATTTAGGCAGCATCATAATCTCATGAACATTAGAATCATTACCAAGAAACGAAAGTACCTGGTAATTTAATTGGCGTGCGCGAGCTCTAGTAATTGGTCCAGTATATGTAACAGTAGGGGCTGTGGGTGTAACAATGGTATTGATGTCCTCATCATCCTCCCCTTCTTGAAATGAAGTCGTCCTCGATGGAAGCGCATCTTCCTCACCCAAATAAGGCTTCAAATCTGCAATGTTAAAAGTGGGACTAACCCCAAAATCTACAGGTAGCTCAAGTTTATATGCATTATCATTTATTTTCTCTAACACCTTAAAAGGACCATCAGCACGTGGCATTAGCTTTGATTTGCGCAGATTAGGAAATCTATCTTTACGCAAATGTAAGCAAACAAGATCTCCAGGCGCAAACAGAACATGTTTTCTACCCTTATCTCCAGCAAGTTTATATTTAGCATTCATACGCTCAATGTTTTCCTTAGTTAACTCATGCATTTTTAAAATCAATTCAGAACGTTCTTTAGCATCAAAATTAACCTTCTCTGAAGATGGAAGAGGCAACAAATCAATAGGTGCACGAGGTAGGAAACCATACACAATTTCAAAAGGGCACATCTTAGTAGTAGAATGCAATGAACGATTATAAGCAAATTCAATATGAGGCAAGCATTCTTCCCACATTTTCTTATTATTCTTCAAAACAACCCTAAGCATAGTAGACAATGTTCTATTTACTACTTCAGTTTGTCCATCAGTTTGGGGGTGACAAGTAGTACTAAAAAGCAGCTTAGTCCCCAACTTAGCCCATAAACATCTCCAAAAGTGGCTAAGAAATTTAGTATCACGATCTGAAACAATAGTATCTGGCACACCATGTAAGCGAATAATTTCACGAAAGCACAAATCAGGAACATTAACAGCATCATCGCTTTTATGACATGGTATAAAGTGTGCCATTTTCGAGAACTTATCCACGACAACAAATATGCTATCCCTCCCCTTCTTTTTTTGGGGTAAACCTAAAACAAAGTCCATAGATATATCCTCCCAAGGAACACTAGGTACAGGCAAAGGCATATATAAACCATGAGGATTGAGTCGTGACTTAGCTCTTTGACATGTAGTGCAGCGAGCAACAAAACGCTCAACATCCCGTCTCATCTTTGGCCAAAAGAAATGTGTAGCAAGTATATCCTCCGTCTTCTTGACGCCAAAGTGTCCCATTAATCCTCCTCCATGCGCCTCCTGCAACAACAAAAGACGAATGGAGCTAGCTGGAATGCATAGCTTGTTAGCACGAAACACAAATCCATCGTTAAGAACGAACTTGTTCCAAGTTCTCCCTTCCTTACAATTCTGCAATACATCTTTAAATTCAGCATCATGAACATATTGATCTTTGATGGTCTCCAAACCAAATATTTTAAAGTCAAGTTGTGAAAGCATAGTATAACGACGAGACAAGGTGTCAGCAATAACATTTTCTTTACCCTTCTTGTGTTTAATGACATAAGGGAAAGTCTCAATGAATTCAACCCATTTAGCATGTCTACGGTTCAGTTTTGCTTGACTTTTAATGTGTTTCAAAGATTCATGATCAGAATGTATAACAAATTCATTGGGCCATAAATAATGTTGCCATGTTTCTAAGGTCCGAACAAGAGCATATAATTCTTTATCATAAGTAGAATAGTTCAGACTAGGCCCACTCAATTTTTCAGAAAAGTATGCAACAGGTTTTCCATTTTGTAATAACACACCTCCTAATCCAATTCCACTAGCATCACATTCAATCTCAAAAGTCTTATTGAAATTAGGAAGTTGGAGTAAAGGAGCATGTGTCAACTTATCTTTCAATACCGTGAAGGCTTCTTCCTGTGCGATACCCCAAACAATAGGCACATCCTTCTTTGTAAGCTCGTTGAGAGGTGCAGCAATGGTGCTGAAATCTCTCACAAAACGCCTATAGAAACCATCGAGGCCAAGGAAACTCCTCACTTGTGTGACCGTTTTGGGCTGCGGCCAACTCTCAATAGCTTCAATCTTGGCTTTATCAACTTCAATTCCCTGTGGAGTAACAACATAGCCAAGAAAAGATACTCGGTCGGTGCAAAAAGTGCACTTTCCAAGGTTTCCAAACAAACGTGCATCACGTAGAGCAATAAAAACAGCACGTAAATGTTCCAAATGTTCCTCCAAAGATTTTCTATAAATCAATATGTCATCAAAGTAAACTACCACAAATCGTCCAATGAAAGCACGTAAAACTACGTTCATTAACCTCATGAAAGTACTAGGTGCATTAGTTAACCCAAAAGGCATGACTAACCACTCATATAATCCAAACTTAGTTTTAAATGTTGTTTTCCATTCATCTCCCAATTTCATACGAATTTGATGGTATCCACTACGCAAATCAACTTTGGAGAATATTGTAGAGCCACTCAATTCATCAAGCATATCATCTAGCCTAGGAATAGGATGACGATAACGAATAGTAATATTATTTATGCCTCTACAATCAACGCACATACGCGACGTACCATCCTTTTTCGGCACTAAAATGATAGGAACAGCACAAGGTCTAAGGGATTCGCGTATATAACCTTTGTCGAGCAGTTCTTGTACTTGACGCATAATCTCCTTCGTCTCCTCTGGATTGGTACGGTATGGTGCACGGTTGGGTAGCGAAGCACCGGGAATTAAGTCAATTTGATGCTCAATCCCTCGAATAGGTGGTAATCCCGGTGGCACGTCTTGTGGAAAGACGTCAGCGAACTCCTGCAAAATGTTAGTGACAGCAGGGGCAAAGAGGAAGGCACGTCCTCAAATGAAAATAATGCCTCTTTGCACACAAAGGCATAGCAAACAGATTTGCTGAAATCTAGCTCATCAATATCAGATTTGGTGGCAAGTAAACATGCACTTTTCAATTTAATTTCAGAAACAACAGTAGATGGTTTATTATTAGACTTCATTTGGTGCTCAAATTCTTTTGCCACAATCTGATTTTCACTCTTATTTGTCTCCTGTTTTGCTTTATTAGCTCTATTAATATCATCTTTCAAAATGGAATCAGGAGTCATAGGAAGCAAAGTAATATTTTTATCGTTATGAACAAGAGTATACTGATTGTTTCTACCATGGTGTACAGAATTTTTATCAAATTGCCATGGTCTACCAAGTAATAAGGAACATGCTTGCATAGGTACCACATCACAATCAACATAATCAGCATATGTAGATATACTAAAATGCACACGAACAGTACATGTTACCTTAACTTTGCCGCTGTTGTTGAACCATTGGATGTAGTAAGGATGTGGATGTGGTCTTGTGGTGAGAGATAGCTTCTCCACCATCTCCGTGCTAGCCAAGTTATTGCAGCTCCCTCCATCTATGATCACGCGAACAGAACGTTCCTTCACAACTCCCTTTGTATGGAACAAATTATGCCTCTGATTTTGCTCAGCTTGTGTAACCTGCACACTCAAAACACGTTGAGCAACTAAACATTCATACCTGTCAGCATCTTCAGGAGCCATGTATTGCGTCTCATGATCAGAATCGTCTCCACCGTGTTCGTCACGTGTAATAAGAGCCAAAGTCTCCTCATCATAGTCACTAGTAGACTCATACCCACCATCCTCAGTAAGAATCATCACACGCTTAGATGGGCATTCTCTCGCATAATGACCTCCACCCTTGCAACATCGACAAATAATATCATGTGTTTGCCCTGTTGATGCCATGGATGAAGAAGAGCTCTTTGCAGGCCCAGAAGGTGTGCTCTTGGCAGATAGTGGTGATTGTGCCTGCTTTATTGTATCACGGTTGGAGGTGGCAGCCGACGGAGGCTCCGGTGTAGCAGAACGTGTGGAAGTAGATGATGCACGTGGTGTCCATGATGAAGGTCGACCTGCAGAAAAGTTAGTCCGCGCCAATGCCTGTCGATCCTGCACTTCACGTTCAGCTTTACAAGCAAGATGGAATAAACGAGTGATATTAGTATACTCCTTATACTCTAGAATCGTCTGAATATCTCTATTTAATCCACCCATAAAACGTGCAAGCATAGCTTCATTCTCCTCAACAATACCACATCTAATCATGCCAGTTTGTAATTCCTGATAATATTCTTCTACAGAATTTTTTCCCTGTCTTAAGCGCTGCAATTTTTGAAGTAATTCACGTTGATAATATGGTGGAACCCAACGAGTACGCATAGCAGTTTTCAAAGCAGCCCAAGTAGCCGGAATAGGAAATAATCTACAATGCTCAGACCACCAAACACATGCAAAACTAGTGAATGCACAAACAGCAGCAGGAACACGTCTCTCCTCGGGATATTGTAAACATGTAAATCGTTGTTCAGTTTCTAACTCCCAAGTAAGATATATATCAGGAACATATCTACCCTCAAATGGTGGAATATTCAATTTTAGTTTAGGGAGATGGCCATGATCTCGTACCTGAGGGTGAGCCCTACCATTGCCATTATTTGCATGTGGACGACCTGGTGGTTGTTGTGCTGGTGGTGGCACGTAGTTCTGATTTTGATCAACCTCATCCTCATAATCTCCCACATAATCATCCTCCTCCACATCAGCAGTAGGAGCCACAGAAGTATCAACAGCAGCACCAGCAGTTTGGCCTGACGGAAGAGGGACACGACTTGCTCGGCGGAGGGCTGTTTCCCGACGTGGAGGTAGTCGGTGTTGTTGCTGTTGTTGCAGAGGTGCGGCAGGAGCAGCCGGTGGTGGTGGTGGAAAACGCGAAAGCAATTCAGCAAACTTGTTATCGAGCTTTGTTTCAAACGTCTTCTCCATGCCATCTATCTTCTCCATGGCCTCTTCAAATCTGTTTATCACATCTTGCACCTGTGCACTCATCATTTGCTGAAACGTATCATGAAGCTCCTTGTTCGTCAAGTTCTCCCAGGCAGTCTCGTCGGATTGTGATCCTGGCATGGTTAGCAGCAATAGAAACACACAAGAATATGATCCTACAGACTACCAACAAGTGGTGGTGGTGGCGGGTGTCACAAATCCGTCAAGCAAATCTCAAATTCTTACCAGTTCTTACCCAGTAGCAGGCGGTGATCGGCAACCGTTGTAGTCAAAACTCTCAAAATCTTGGATAGAGCGATTGCCAGGGAGAGTCAAACGCACGACGTAGATGTATGTGGAGCTGGGAAGGCTTATAGTATGGTAGCAAAAAGTGTCAGCAATAATCAATTCAGAGATGCAAAGTTGAATAAACACTCAACGACGATACTGTGCTGGTCCTAGGCTAGACCGTGCTAGAGACGCGAGCCTAGAACACTAACAAAATCACTGCGCTGCACGTAAGTAAGGGAAAAGCACACTCTGGAACTATTTTTTTTCGCTCTTTTTTTGCGCTCCTTTTTTTTGCGCTCCTCTTTTTTTTTGCGAAAAATCACTATAATGGCGAGTGTCTCAAAACTCTTCCCTCGTCAAACTGATAGGATGGGCACGGAATTTTTTTTTTCACCTTTTTTCGGAAATCAGGGCAGCGACGACGAAAAAGTGCGACAAAAAATCACTATGATGGCACGTGGCTCAAAAGACTCAGAAAAGCCTAAAAATAGGATAGGGAAAAAAAATTGCCCGTGAAAATTTTGGCCTAAAAACTGCCGGGGGTCTCCAGACTCTTTTTTTTTCCGAGACCTACGCAGGCAAGGAAACACGAATCGGAATTTAGATTGATCTCAAGAACAAACCTAATATGAGAAGAACTCGGATTGGTGGTGGATATATGGTTGTGGTATATGGCAGCGTTGGTGGTATATGGTAGCGGTGGTGGTATATGGATATAGATTGGTGGTGGTATATGGATACGGATTGGTGGTGGTATATGGATATGGATTCAGAGCGGTGGCGGATAAGCAAAAGTGGTAGATGGGCGATGATGATGGTGCGGCGACGGCGTGACAACTTATGACCAGAACTCAAAACTCTAAAAGACTAGACTCTAAGACCAGCAACTTGACACGACCATGCAACCGCAAATTCAACAAAGCAAAAACCCTAAAAAGATTATGCAAAGGCTCAGATTGGTTCGGATATGATGAACTAACCCTAAAAAAATTTGTGGCTTTTTCGTGGACTGTAGGTATGAAGAACAGACTCGATCTAATCTACGAAAAACTGTAAAATATCACCGAGCAACCTGGAAATATAATACCACTTGATAGAGGCGAGGGTCCCGATGTTTCGATGAGATGGTGGCTATCGTTTTCTGTGGGAGTCGACTTTGACGATCCGACTACGAACGTGCGAGACGTCGCGCCTTAGCAATCGCTAAACCAACTTCCGAGGGTTATTGACCACGCCGGAGCACGATCAACCTGACCACGAGGGTCTGTTTCCTGCGAGCAAACGAAGAACAAGCAAGAAACTGAGATTGCAATCTGGATATTGCGAATATAAGATGAAAGCTTTATTGATCAAGGTGTGGTTCTGTGACGTCTTGGTCTGGTCGTTGGACACAAACGAAGTACGCGAAGTTGCAGCTATGGCGAACTTTTGATCTAAACAAAACGCAAAGTCTAAACGACGCCCTAAGGGCTGTATATATGGAGGAAGAGGGGGGAATTTCGTGGCCCTTGAGGGTGGGGTCCGAAACTGATAGAGGCAAAGGTGTCCCGTCTTTCGATGAGATGATGGATATCGCTTTAGTGGCAGTCGACTTTGACGATCCGACTACGAACGTGCGAGGACGTCGCGCCTTAGCAATCGCTAAACCAACTCTGAGAGGTTATTGACCACGCCGGAGCACAATCAACCTGACCACGAGGGTCTGTTTCCTGCGAGCAAACGAAGAACAAGCAAGAAACTGAGATTGCAATCTGGATATTGCGAATATAAGATGAAAGCTTTATTGATCAAGGTGGGGTTCTGTGACGCCTTTGTCTGGTCGTTGAACACAAACGAAGTACGCGAAGTTGCAGCTATGGCGAACTTTTAATCTAAACAAAACCCAAAGTCTAAACGATGCCCTAAGGGCTGTATATATGGAGGAAGAGGGGGGAATTTCGTGGCCCTTGGTGGAGGGGTCCGAAATCAACCCTATCTCTTGTTTCCCCACACATACGGACTCTAAAAATAGCCTATACTTATGTATTTCGAAATTACATGGGCCTGGCCCAATAATAAGGTGACGCAGCACCTAAAATAGCCTCGGGACGAAATTTATAAAGTGGCATCTTGTATATTTCGTCCAAGGCTTCATGCACCCATTATGGTGGCTTCAAAGTCCTGAAATCATCACTTGTAACTCCGTTCTTGTTCTTGCTCCAATGTTCATCCTTCTCCAAGCTAGGCCCTTCATTTGTAAGCAAAACAAATGTATCCAATTTAGGCAGCATCATATTCTCATGAACATTAGAATCATTACCAAGAAACGAAAGTACCTGGTAATTTAGTTGGCGTGCACGAGCTCTAGTAATTGGTCCAGTATGTATAGCAGCAGGGGCTGTGGGTGTAACAATTGTATTGATGTCCTCATCAAACTCCCACTTGATTCAAGCGATTGTAGTACCCAGACAATCTGAACACATGCTCACTGCTTGAGCTATTCTCCTCCATCTTTTAGCTATAGAACTTGTTGGAGACTTCATATCTCTCAACTCGGGTATTTGCTTGAAATATTAACTTCAACTCCTGGAACATCCATATGATCCATGACGTTCAAAACGTCTTTGAAGTCCCGATTCTAAGCTCTTAACCATGGTGCACTAAACTATCAAGTAGTCATCATATTGAGCTAGCCAAACGTTCATGACGTCTGCATCTGCTCCTGCAATAGGTCTGTCACCTAGCGGTGCATTAAGGACATAATTCTTTTGTGCAGCCATGAGGATAAACCTCAGATCACGGATCCAATCCACATCATTCCTACTAACATCTTTCAACTTAATTTTCTCTAGGAACATATCAAAAATAAAACAGGGGAGCTAAACGCGAGCTATTGATCTACAACATAGATATGCTAATACTACCAGGACTAAGTTCATGATAAATTTAAGTTCAATTAATCATATTACTTAAGAACTCCCACTTAGAAAGACATCCCTCTAATCTTCTAAGTGATCACGTGATCCAAATCAACTAAACCATGTCCGATCATCATGTGAGATGGATTAGTTTCAATGGTGAACATCACTATGTTGATCATATCTACTATATGATTCACGCTCGACCTTTTGGTCTCCGTGTTCCGAGGCCATATCTGTTATATGCTAGGCTCGTCAAGTTTAACCTGAGTATTCCGCGTGTGCAATTGTTTTGCACCCGTTGTATTTGATCGTAGAGCCTATCACACCCGATCATCATGTGGTGTCTCAGCACGAAGAACTTTCGCAATGGTGCATACTCAGGGAGAACACTTGTACCTTGATAATTAGTGAGAGATCATCTTATAAAGCTACCGTCGAAATAAGCAAAATAAGATGTATAAAAGATATGCAATCAAAATATGTGACATGATATGGCCATCATCATCTTGTGCCTTTGATCTCCATCTCCAAAGCATCGTCATGATCTCCATCGTCACCGGCATGACACCATGATCTCCATCATCTTGATCTATATCAATGTGTCATCACATGGTTGTCTCATCAACAATTGCTCTTGCAACTATTGCTATCGCATAGCGATAAAGTAAAGCAATTATTTGGTGCTTGCATCTTATGCAACAGAGAGATAACCATAAGGCTTCTGCCAGTTGCCGATAACTTCAACAAAACATGATCATCTTATACAACAAGTTATATCTCATCACTTCTTGACCATATCACATCACAACATGCCCTGCAAAAACAAGTTAGACGTCCTCTACTTTGTTGTTGCAAGTTTTACGTGGCTGCTACGGGCTGAGCAAGAGTTGTTCTTACCTATGCATCAAAACCACAATGATAGTTTGTCAAGTTGGTGCTGTTTTAACCTTCGCAAGGACCGGGCGTAGCCACACTCGGTACAACAAAAGTTGGAGAAACTAACACCCGCTAGTCACATGTGTGCATAGCACGGCAGTAAAACCAGTCTCGCGTAAGCGTACGCGTAATGTCGGTCCGGGCCGCTTCATCCAACAATACTGCCGAACCAAAGTGTGACATGCTGGTAAGCAGTATGACTTATATCGCCCACAACTCACTTGTGTTCTACTCGTGCATATTACATCAACGCATAAAACCTAGGCTCGGATGCCACTGTTGGGGAACATAGTAATTTCAAAATTTTCCTACGCACACGCAAGATCATGGTGATGCATAGCAAGGAGAGGGGAGAGTGTTGTCTACGTACCCTCGTAGACCGGAAGCGGAAGCGTTAGCACAACGCGGTTGATGTAGTCGTACGTCTTCACGGCCCGACTGATCAAGCACCGAAACTACGGCACCTCCGAGTTCTAGCACACGTTCAGCTCGATGACGATTCCCAGACTCCGATCCAGCAAAGTGTCGGGGAAGAGTTCCATCAGCACGACGGCATGGTGACGATCTTGATGTTCTACCGTCGCAGGGCTTCGCCTAAGCACCGCTACAATATTATCGAGGGTTATGGTGGAGGGGGGCACCGCACACGGCTAAGAGAACGATCACGAAGATCAACTTCTTGTGTCTATGGGGTGCCCCCTGGCCACGTATATAAAGGTGTGGAGGAGGGG
This sequence comes from Triticum aestivum, assembly GCF_018294505.1. Lineage (NCBI taxonomy): Eukaryota > Viridiplantae > Streptophyta > Magnoliopsida > Poales > Poaceae > Triticum > Triticum aestivum. The sequence goes on along the minus strand of NC_057800.1, from coordinate 332,191,456 downwards.
AGGTGATAGAGGCGAGGGTCCCGATGTTTCGATGAGATGGTGGCTATCGTTTTTTGTGGGAGTCGACTTTGACGATCCGACTACGAACGCGCGAGACGTCGCGCCTTAGCAATTGCTAAATCAACTTCCGAGGGTTATTGACCACGCCGGAGCATGATCAACCTGACCACGAGGGTCTGTTTCCTGCGAGCAAACGAAGAACAAGCAAGAAACTGAGATTGCAATCTGGATATTGCGAATATAAGATGAAAGCTTTATTGATCAAGGTGGGGTTCTGTGACGTCTTGGTCTGGTCGTTGGACACAAACGAAGTACGCGAAGTTGCAGCTATGGCGAACTTTTGATCTAAACAAAACCCAAAGTCTAAACGATGCCCTAAGGGCTGTATATATGGAGGAAGAGAGGGGGAATTTCGTGGCCCTTGGTGGAGGGGTCTGAAATCAACCCTATCTCTTGTTTCCCCACACATACGGACTCTAAAAATAGCCTATACTTATGTATTTCGAAATTACATGGGCCTGGCCCAATAAAAAGGTGACGCAGCACCTATAATAGCCTCTGGACGAAATTTATGAAGTGACATCTTGTATATTTTCGTCCAAGGCTTCATGCACTCGTTATGGAGGCTTCAAAGACCTGAAATCAACACTTGTAACTCTGTTCTTGTTCCCCTTGCGCATGCCATCATCTCCATGCTTGTTCTTGCTCCAATGTTCATCCTTCTCCAAGCTAGGCCCTTCATTTGTAAGCAAAACAAATGTATCCAATTTAGGCAGCGTCATATTCTCATGAACATTAGAATCATTACCAAGAAACGAAAGTACCTGGTAATTTAGTTGGCGTGCGCGAGCTCTAGTAATTAGTCCAGTATGTATAGCAGCAGGGGCTGTGGGTGTAACAATGGTATTGATGTCCTCATCAGTTAGCAGCAATAGAAACACACAAGAATATGATCCTACAGACTACTAACAAGAGGTGGTGGTGGGTGTCACAAATCCGTTAAGCAAATCTCAAATTCTTACCAGTTCTTACCCAGCAGCAGGCGGTGATCGGCAACCGTTGTAGTCAAAAACTCTCAAAGCTTGGATAGAGCGATTACCAGGGAGAGTCAACCGCACGATGTAGATGTATGTGGAGCTGGAAAGGCTTATAATATGGTAGCAAAAAGGGTCAGCAATAATCAATTCAGAGATGCAAAGTTGAATAAACGCTCAACGACGGTACTGTGCTGGTCCTAGGCTAGACTGTGCTAGAGACGCGAGCCTAGAACACCAACAAAATCACGGCGCGGCACGTAAACAAGGGAAAAGCACACTCTGGAATTTTTTTTCGCTCTTTTTTTTTGCGCTGCTTTTTTTTTGCGAAAAATCACTATAATGGCGAGTGTCTCAAAACTCTTCCTAGCTCAAACTGACAGGATGGGCACGAAAATTTTTCGACCAATTTTTTTTTCGACTGCCCGGGCCCAAAAACTGGAAACAGGTCAAAAAAACTTCCTATAATGGCACCTGTCTCAAAACACTCAGAAACACCTAAAAATAGGATAGCCAGAAATTTTTTCGAAAAATGCGTTTTCGAAAAATTTTGGGCCTAAACGGATGGTGGTTTCCGGACTCTTTTTTTTTCGAAACCTACTCCGGCAAGGAAACACGAATCGGAATCTAGATAGATCTCGAAAACAAACCTAATATGACAAGAACTCGGATTGGTGGTGGATATATGTTGGTAGATGGCAGCGGTGGTGGTATATGACAGCGGTGGTGGTATATGGATACGGATTCGAAGCGGTGGCGGATAAGCGGTGGTGGTAGATGGCAGGGGCGATGATGATGGTGCGGCGGCGGCGTGACAACTTATGACCAGAACTCGAAACTCTAAAAGACTAGACTCTAAGACCAGCAACTAGACACGACGAAGCAACCGCAAATTCAACAAAGCAAAACCCTAAAAAGATTATGCAAAGGCTCAGATTGGTTCGGATATGATGAACTAACCCTAATTTTTTTTGTGGCTTTTTCGTGGACTATAGGTATGAAGAACAGACTCGATCTAAACTACGAAAAACTGTAAAATCTCACCGAACAACCTGGAAATCTGATACCACTTGATAGAGGCAAAGGTGTCCCGTCTTTCTATGAGATGATGGATATCGCTTTGGTGGAAGTCGACTTTGACGACCCGACTACGAACGTGCGAGGACGTCACGCCTTAGCAATCGCTAAACCAACTCCGAGAGGTTATTGACCACGCCGGAGCACGATCAACCTGACCACAAGGGTCTGTTTCCTGCGAGCAAACGAAGAACAAGCAAGAAACTAAGATTGCAATCTGGATATTGCGAATATAAGATGAAAGCTTTATTGATCAAGGTGGGGTTCTGTGACGCCTTTGTCTGGTCGTTGAACACAAACGAAGTACGCGAAGTTGCAGCTATGGCGAACTTTTAATCTAAACAAAACCCAAA
>NC_057800.1:332166796-332188818 GCF_018294505.1 Triticum aestivum | reverse complement strand
CGAAGTACGCGAAGTTGCAGCTATGGGTTTAGACTTTGGGTTTTGTTTAGATCAAAAGTTCGCCATAGCTGCAACTTCGCGTACTTCGTTTGTGTTCAACGACCAGACAAAGGCGTCACAGAACCCCACCTTGATCAATAAAGCTTTCATCCTATATTCGCAATATCCAGATTGCAATCTTAGTTTCTTGCTTGTTCTTCGTTTGCTCGCAGGAAACAGACCCTCGTGGTCAGGTTTATCGTGCTCCGGCGTGGTCAATAACCTCTCGGAGTTGGTCTAGCGATTGCTAAGGCGCGACGTCCTCGCACGTTAGTAGTTGGATCGTCAAAGTCGACTGCCACCAAAGCGATATCCATCATCTCATCGAAAGACGGGACACCTTTGCCTCTATCAAGTGGTATCAGATTTCCAGGTTGCTCAGTGAGATTTTACAGTTTTTCGTAGTTTAGATCGAGTCTATTCTTCATACCTACAGTCCACAAAAAAGCCACAAAAAAATTAGGGTTAGTTCATCATATCCGAACCAATCTGAGCCTTTGCATAATCTTTTTAGGGTTTTGCTTTGTTGAATTTGCGGTTGCATCGTCGTGTCTACTTGCTGGTCTTAGAGTCTGGTCTTTTAGAGTTTCGAGTTCTGGTCATAAGTTGTCACGCCGCCGCCGCACCATCATCATCGCCCCTGCCATCTACCACCACCGCTTATCCGCCACCGCTTCGAATCCGTATCCATATACCACCACCGCTGTCATATACCACCATCGCTGCCATCTACCACCATATATCCACCACCAATCCGAGTTCTTGTCATATTAGGTTTGTTTTCGAGATCCATCTAGATTCCGATTCGTGTTTCCTTGCCGGAGTAGGTTTCGGAAAAAAAAAGAGTCCGGAAACCACCCTCCGTTTAGGCCCAAAATTTTTGAAAAACGCACTTGTCGAAAAAAATTTTGGCTATCCTATTTTTAGGTGTTTCTAAGCATTTTGAGACAGTCGCCGTTATAGAAAGTTTTTTTTGACCCGTTTCCAGTTTTCGGGTCCGGGCAGTCGAAAAAAAAGATTGTCAACAAAAAATTTCATGCCCATCCTGTCAGTTTGACCTGGGAAGAGTTTTGAGACACTCGCCATTATAGTGATTTTTCGCAAAAAAAACTACGCAAAAAAAACAGCGCAAAAAAAAGAGCGAAAAAAAAATCCAGAGTGTGCTTTTCCCTTGTTTACGTGCCGCGCCGTGATTTTGTTGGTGTTCTAGGCTCGCGTCTCTAGCACAGTCTAGCCTAGGACCAGCACAGTACCGTCGTTGAGCGTTTATTCAACTTTGCATCTCTGAATTGATTATTGCTGACCCTTTTTGCTACCATATGATAAGCCTTCCCAGCTCCACATACATCTACGTCGTGCGGTTGAGTCTCCCTGGTAATCGCTCTATCCAAGCTTTGAGAGTTTTTTTGACGACAACGGTTGCCGATCACCACCTGCTGCTGGGTAAGAATTGGTAAGAATTTGAGATTTGCTTGACGGATTTGTGACACCCACCACCACTTCTTAGTAGTGTGTAGGATCATATTCTTGTGTGTTTCTATTTGCTGCTAACCATGGTAGGATCACAAGCCGATGAGACTGATTGGGAGAACCTGATGAACAAACAACTACATGATAAATTTCAGCAAATGATGAGTGGACAGGTGCAAGATGTGCTAAACAGATTTGAAGAGGCCATGGAGAAGATAGATGGCATGGAGAAGACGTTCGAAACAAAGCTCGATAACAAGTTTCATGAATTGCTCGCGCGTTTTCCACCACCACCACCCGCTGCACCTAACGCACCTCTCCAACAATAACAACAACGCATCCTTCCGAATCAATATGGACGAGCGAAGCGTGTTCCTATTGAGGATGGCCAAACTTCTGGTGCTGCTGTTCATGTTGTTGATGCTTCTTTGGCTCCTGCTATTGCTGCTGCTGGTACCCAGGAGGATGATGAGTATGCGGGCGATTATGAGGATGAGGTTGATCAAAATCAGCACTACGTGCAACCACCTGCACCACCACCAGCAGGTCGACCTCAGGTATATATTCGTAATGGTAGGCCTGCACCTCCACCTCAGGTACGAGATGATGTCCATATTCCGAAACTGAAATTGAATATTCCACCATTTGAGGGTAGATATGTTCCTGATATATATCTTACTTGGGAGTTAGAAACTGAACAACATTTTACATGTTTACAATATCCCGAGGAGAGACGGGTTGCTGCTGCTGTTTGTGCTTTCACTAGTTTTGCATGTGTATGGTGGTCTGAACATTGTAGATTATATCCTATTCCAACTACTTGGGCTGCTTTGAAAACTGCTCTGCGTACTCGTTGGGTCCCACCATATTATCAACGTGAATTGCTTCAAAAATTACAACGCTTAAGACAAGGAAAAAATTCTGTAGAAGAATATTATCAGGAATTACAAACTGGCATGATTAGATGTGGTATTGTTGAGGAGAATGAAGCTATGCTTGCACGTTTTCTGGGTGGATTAAATAGAGAGATTCAGACCATTCTAGACTATAAGGAGTATACTAATATCACTCGTTTATTCCATCTTGCTTGTAAAGCTGAACGTGAAGTGCAGGATCGACAAGCATTGGCGCGAACTAACTTTTCTGCAGGTCGACCTTCATCATGGACACCGCGTGCATCTTCTACTTCAACTGCACCAGCACCTCAATCACGTGCCTCCTCTAGTCGTGATACAAGAAAACAGGCACAACCACCATTATCTGCCAAGAGCGCACCTGCTGGGCCTGCACAGAGTTCTTCTTCTTCCATGGCATCAACAGGGCACACAAGTGATATTAATTGTCGTCGTTGTAAGGGAGGAGGTCATTATGCGAGAGAATGCAAATCTCCGCGTGTGATGATTGCTACCGCGGATGGTGGATATGAGTCCGCTAGTGACTATGATGAGGAGACTTTGGCTCTTATTACACGTGAAGAACATGGTGGAGATGATTCTGATCATGAGACGCAATACATGGCTCCTGAAGACGCTGACAGGTATGAATGTTTAGTTGCTCAACGTGTTTTGAGTGTGCAGGTCACACAAGCTGAGCAAAATCAGAGGAACAATTTGTTCCATACCAAGGGAGTGGTGAAGCAACGTTCTGTGCGCGTCATCATAGACGGAGGGAGCTGCAACAACTTGGCTAGCATGGAGATGGTGGAGAAGCTTTCTCTCACCACAAGACCACATCCACATCCTTACTACATCCAATGGTTCAACAACAGCGGCAAGGTTAAGGTAACACGTACTGTTCGTGTGCATTTTAGTATCTCTACATATGCTGATTATGTTGATTGTGATGTGGTACCTATGCAAGCATGTTCCTTATTACTTGGTAGACCATGGCAATTTGATAAAAATTCTGTACATCATGGTAGAAACAATCACTATACTCTTGTTCATAAGGATAAAAATATTACTTTGCTTCCTATGACTCCTGATTCCATTTTGAAAGATGATATTAATAGAGCTAATAAAGCAAAACAGGAGAAGAATAAGAGTGAAAATCAGATTGTGGCAAAAGAATTTGAGCAACAAATGAAGCCTAATAATAAACCATCTAGTGTTGCTTCTGAAATTAAATTGAAAAGTGCATGTTTATTTGCCACCAAATCTGATATTGATGAGCTAGATTTCAGCAAATCTGTTTGCTATGCTTTTGTGTGCAAAGAGGCATTTTCATTCGAGGACATGCCTTCCTCTTTGCCTCCTGCTGTCACTAACATTTTGCAGGAGTTCGCTGACGTCTTTCCACAAGACGTGCCACCGGGATCACCGCCTATTCGAGGGATTGAGCATCAGATTGACTTAATTCCCGGTGCTTCACTGCCAAACCGTGCACCATACCGTACCAATCCAGAGGAGACGAAGGAGATTATGCGTCAAGTACAAGAGCTTCTCGACAAAGGTTATATACGTGAATCCCTTAGTCCTTGTGTTGTTCCTATTATTCTAGTGCCGAAAAAGGATGGTACATCACGTATGTGTGTTGATTGTAGAGGCATTAATAATATTACTATTCTTTATCGTCATCCTATTCCTAGGCTAGATGATATGCTTGATGAATTGAGTGGCTCTACAATATTCTCCAAAGTTGATTTGCATAGTGGATACCATTAAATTCGTATGAAATTGGGAGATGAATGGAAAACAGCATTTAAAACTAAGTTTGGATTATATGAGTGGTTAGTCATGCCTTTTGGGTTAACTAATGCACCTAGTACTTGATGAGGACATCAATACAATTGTTACACCCACAGCCCCTGCTGCTATACATACTGGACCAATTACTAGAGCTCGTGCACGCCAACTAAATTACCAGGTACTTTCGTTTCTTGGTAATGATTCTAATGTTCATGAGAATATGATGCTGCCTAAATTGGATACATTTGTTTTGCTTACAAATGAAGGGCCTAGCTTGGAGAAGGATGAACATTGGAGCAAGAACAAGCATGGAGATGATGGCATGCGCAAGGGGAACAAGAACGGATTTACAAGTGATGATTTCAGGACTTTGAAGCCACCATAATGGGTGCATGAAGCCTTGGACGAAATATACAAGATGCCACTTCATAAATTTCGTCCCGAGGCTATTTTAGGTGCTGCATCACCTTATTATTGGGCCAGGCCCATGTAATTTCGAAATACATAAGTATAGGCTATCTTTAGAGTCCGTATGTGTGGGGAAACAAGAGATAGGGTTGATTTCGGCCCCTCCACCAAGGGCCACGAAATTCCCCCACTCTTCCTCCATATATACAGCCCTTAGGGCATCGTTTAGACTTTGGGATTTGTTTAGTTCAAAGTTAGCCATTACAACTTCGTGTACTTCGTTTGTGTCCAACGACCAGACCAAGACCGCTTCCGGATCCCCACCATTATCAATACCTCATATATATTTGCAATATTCAGATTGCTTTATCATATTCTTGCTCGTTCTTCGATTGCTTGCAGGAATAGACCTTCGTGGTCAGGCTGACCGTGCTTCCGGCATCGTCAGTAACCTTAGGAGATTGGTTTAGCGATTGCTAAGGCGTAACGTCGTGCAAGTTTGTAGTCGGATCGTCAAAGTCGTCTCCACCAAATCGATAGTTATCATCTCATCGAAAGATCGGGACACCCTCGCCTTTATCAAGTGGTATCAGATTTCCAGGTTGCTCGGTGAGATTTTACAGTTTTTCGTAGTTTAGATCGAGTCTGTTCTTCATACCTACAGTCCACGAAAAAGCCAAAAAAAATTAGGTTTAGTTCATCATATCCGAACCAATCTGAGCCTTTGCATAATCTTTTTAGGGTTTTGCTTTGTTGAATTTGCGGTTGCATCGTCGTGTCTAGTTGCTGGTCTTAGCGTTAGTCTTTTAGAGTTTCGAGTTCTGGTCATAAGTTGTCACGCCGCCACCGCTCCATCATCATCGCCCCTGTCACCTACCACCACCGCTCCGAATCCGTATCCATATACCACCACCAATCCGTATCCATATACCACCACCGATCCATATCCATATATTACCACCGCTGCCATATACCACCACCGCTGTCATATACCACCACCATATATCCACCACCAATCCGAGTTCCTTGCATATTAGGTGTGTTTTCGAGATCCATCTAGATTCCGATTCGTGTTTCCTTGATGGAGTAGGTTTCGAAAAAAAAAGAGTCCGGAAACCACCCTCCGTTTAGGCCCAAAAATTTTCGAAAACGCATTTTTCGAAAAAATTTCTAGCTATCCTATTTTTAGGTGTTTCTGAGTGTTTTGAGACAGGTGCCATTATAGGAAGTTTTTTTGACCCGTTTCCAGTTTTTGGGTCCGGGCAGTCGAAAAAAAGAAAAAAAAAATTGGTCAAAAAAAATTTCGTGCCCATCCTGTCAGTTTGACCTAGGAAGAGTTTTGAGACACTCGCCATTATAGTGATTTTTTGCAAAAAAAAAACAGCGCAAAAAGAAAGAGCGCAAAAAAAAGAGCGAAAAAAAATTTCCAGAGTGTGCTTTTTCCTTGTTTACGTGCAGCGCCGTGATTTTGTTAGTGTTCTAGGCTCGCGTCTCTAGCACGGTCTAGCCTAGGACTTGCACAGTATCGTCGTTGAGCGTTTATTCAACTTTGCATCTCTGAATTGATTTTTGCTGACCCCTTTTGCTACCATATTATAAGCCTTCCTAGTTCCACATACATCTACGTCGTGCGTTTGACTCTCCCTGGTAATCGCTCTATCCAAGCTTTGAGAGTTTTGACTACAACGGTTGCCGATCACCACCTGCTGCTGGGTAAGAACTGGTAAGAATTTGAGATTTGCTTGACGGGTTTGTGATACACCACCACCACTCCTTAGTAGTCTGTAGGATCATATTCTTGTGTGTTTCTATTTGCTGCTAACCATGGTAGGATCACAAGCCGATGACACTGATTGGGAGAACCTGACAAACAAACAGCTACATGATAAATTTCAGCAAATGATGAGTGGACAGGTGCAAGATGTGCTAAACAGATTTGGCGAGGCCATGGAGAAGATAGATGGCATGGAGAAGACGTTCGAAACAAAGCTTGATAGCAAGTTTAATGAATTGCTCGCGCGTTTACCACCACCACCGCCGGCTGCACCTATCGCACCTCTGCAACACCAACAACAATGCATCCTTCCGAATCAGTATGGACGAGCGAAGCGTGTTCCTATTGAGGATGGCCAAACTTCTGGTGCTGCTGTTCCTGTTATTGATGCTTCTTTGGCTCCTGCTACTGCTGCTGCTGGTACCCAGGAGGATGATGAGTATGCGGGCGATAATGAGGATGAGGTTGATCAAAATCAGAACTACGTGCACCCACCAGCACCACCACCAGCAGGTCGACCTCAGGTATATATTTGTAATGGTAGGCCTGCACCACCACCTCAGGTACGAGATGATGTCCATATTTCTAAACTGAAATTGAATATTCCACCATTTGAGGGTAGATATGTTCCTGATATATATCTTACTTGGGAGTTAGAAACTGAACAACGTTTTACATGTTTACAATATCCCGAGGAGAGACGGGTTGCTGCTGCTGTTTGTGCTTTCACTAGTTCTGCATGTGTATGGTGGTCTGAACATTGTAGATTATATCCTATTCCAACTACTTGGGCTGCTTTGCAAACTGCTATGCGTACGCGTTGGGTTCCACCATATTATCAACGTGAATTGCTTCAAAAATTACAGCGTTTAAGACAAGGGAAAAATTCTGTAGAAGAATATTATCAGGAATTACAAACTGGCATGATTAGATGTGCTATTGTTGAGGAGAATGAAGCTATGCTTGCACGTTTTCTGGGTGGATTAAATAGAGAGATTCAGACCATTCTAGACTATATGGAGTATACTAATCACTCGTTTATTCCATCTTGCTTGTAAAGCTGAACGTGAAGTGCAGGATCGACAAGCATTGGCGCGATCTAACTTTTCTGCAGGCCGACCTTCATCATGGACACCGCGTGCATCTTCTACTTCAACTGCACCAGCACCTCAATCAGGTGCCTCCTCCAGTCGTGATACAAGAAAACAGGCACAACCACTATTAACTGCCAAGAGCGCACCTGCTGGGCCTGCACAGAGTTCTTCTTCTTCCATGGCATCAACAGGGCACACAAGTGATATTATTTGTCGTCGTTGTAAGGGAGGAGGTCATTATGCGAGAGAATGCAAATCTCCGCGTGTGATGATTGCTACCGCGGATGGTGGATATGAGTCTGCTAGTGACTATGATGAGGAGACTTTGGCTCTTATTACACATGAAGAACATGGTGGAGATGATTCTGATCATGAGACGCAATACATGGCTCCTGAAGATGCTGACAGGTATGAATGTTTAGTTGCTCAACGTGTTTTGAGTGTGCAGGTCACACAAGCTCAGCAAAATCAGAGGCACAATTTGTTCCATACCAAGGGAGTTGTGAAGGAACGTTCTGTGCGTGTCATAATAGACGGAGGGAGCTGCAACAACTTGGCTAGCATGGAGATGGTGGAGAAGCTTTCTCTCACCACAAGACCACATCCACATCCTTACTACATCCAATGGTTCAACAACAGCGGCAAGGTTAAGGTAACATGTACTGTTCGTGTGCATTTTAGTATCTCTACATATGCTGATTATGTTGATTGTGATGTGGTACCTATGAAAGCATGTTCCTTATTACTTGGTAGACCATGGCAATTTGATAAAAACTCTGTACACCATGGTAGAAACAATCACTATACTCTTGTTCATAAGGATAAAAATATTACTTTGCTTCCTATGACTCCTGATTCCATTTTGAAAGATGATATTAATAGAGCTAATAAAGCAAAACAGGAGAAGAATAAGAGTGAAAATCAGATTGTGGCAAAAGAATTTGAGCAACAAATGAAGCCTAATAATAAACCATCTAGTGTTGCTTCTGAAATTAAATTGAAAAGTGCATGTTTATTTGCCACCAAATCTGATATTGATGAGCTAGATTTCAGCAAATCTGTTTGCTATGCTTTTGTGTGCAAAGAGGCATTATTTTCATTCGAGGACGTGCCTTCCTCTTTGCCTCCTGCTGTCACTAACATTTTGCAGGAGTTCGCTGACGTCTTTCCACAAGACGTACCACCGGGATTACCGCCTATTCGAGGGATTGAGCATCAGATTGACTTAATTCCCGGTGCTTCACTGCCAAACCGTGCACCATACCGTACCAATCCAGAGGAGACGAAGGAGATTATGCGTCAAGTACAAGAGCTTCTCGACAAAGGTTATATACGCGAATCCCTTAGTCCTTGTGCTGTTCCTATTATTCTAGTGCCGAAAAAGGATGGTACATCATGTATGTGTGTTGATTGTAGAGGCATTAATAATATTACTATTCATTATCGTCATCCTATTCCTAGGCTCGATGATATGCTTGATGAATTGAGTGGCTCTACAATATTCTCCAAAGTTGATTTGCGTAGTGGATACCATCAAATTCGTATGAAATTGGGAGATGAATAGAAAACAGCATTTAAAACTAAGTTTGGATTATATGAGTGGTTAGTCATGCCTTTTGGGTTAACTAATGCACCTAGTACTTTCATGAGTTTAATGAACGAAGTTTTACGTGCTTTCATTGGACGATTTGTGGTAGTTTACTTTGATGACATATTGATTTATAGCAGATCTTTGGAAGAACATTTGGAACATTTACGTGCTGTTTTTATTGCTCTACGTGATGCACGTTTGTTTGGTAACCTTGGGAAGTGCACCTTTTGCACCGACCGAGTATCTTTTCTTGGCTATGTTGTTACTCCACAGGGAATTGAAGTTGATAAAGCCAAGATTGAAGCTATTGAGAGTTGGCCGCAGCCCAAAACGGTCACACAAGTGAGGAGTTTTCTTGACCTCGCTGGATTCTATAGGCGTTTTGTGAGAGATTTCAGCACCATTGCTGCACCTCTCAATGAGCTTACAAAGAAAGATGTGTCTTTTCTTTGGGGTACCGCACAGGAAGAAGCCTTCTCAGTATTGAAAGATAAGTTGACACATGCTCCTTTACTCCAACTTCCTGATTTTAATAAGACTTTTGAGCTTGAATGTGATGCTAGTGTAATTGGATTAGGCGGTGTGTTATTACAAGATGGCAAACCTGTTGCATACTTTTCTGAAAAATTGAGTGGACCTAGTCTGAATTATTCTACTTATGATAAAGAATTATATGCTCTTGTTCGGACTTTTGAAACATGGCAACATTATTTATGGCCCAAAGAATTTGTTATACATTCTGATCATGAATCTTTGAAACATATTAAAAGTCAAGCTAAACTGAATCGTAGACATGCTAAATGGGTTGAATTTATTGAGACTTTTCCTTATGTCATTAAACACAAGAAGGGAAAAGAAAATGTTATTGCTGATGCATTGTCTCGCCGCTATACTATGCTTTCACAACTTGACTTCAAAATATTTGGTTTAGAGACCATCAAAGATCAATATGTGCATGATGCTGATTTTAAAGATATAATGCAGAATTGTAAAGAAGGAAGAATGTGGAACAAGTTCTTCGTTAACGATGGATTTGTGTTTCGTGCTAACAAGCTATGCATTCCAGCTAGCTCCGTTCATCTTTCGTTGTTGCAGGAGGCGCATGGAGGAGGATTAATGGAACACTTTGGCGTGAAGAAGACGGAGGACGTACTTGCTACACATTTCTTTTGGCCAAAGATGAGACGGGATGTTGAGCGTTTTATTGCTCGCTGCACTACATGTCAAAAAGCTAAGTCACGACTCAATCCTCATGGTTTATATATGCCTTTGCCTGTACCTAGTGTTCCTTGGGAGGATATATCTATGGACTTTGTTTTAGGTTTACCTCGAACAAAGAAGGGGAGGGATAGCATATTTGTTGTCGTGGATAGATTCTCGAAAATGGCACACTTTATACCATGTCATAAAAGTGATGATGCTGTTAGTGTTGCTGATTTGTTCTTTCGTGAAATTATTTGCTTGCATGGTGTGCCAAATACTATTGTTTCAGATCGTGATACTAAATTTCTTAGCCACTTTTGGAGATGTTTATGGGCTAAGTTGGGGACTAAACTGCTTTTTAGTACTACTTGTCACCCCCAAACTGATGGACAAATTGAAGTAGTCAATAGAACGTTGTCTACTATGCTTGGGGCTGTTTTGAAGAATAATAAGAAAATGTGGGAGGAACGCTTGCCTCATATTGAATTTGCTTATAATCGTTCATTGCATTCTACTACTAAGATGTGCCCTTTTGAAGTTGTGTATGGTTTCCTACCTCGTGCACCTATTGATTTGTTGGCTCTTCCATCTTCAGAGAAGGTTAATTTTGATGCTAAACAACGTGCTGAATTTATTTTAAAAATGCATGAGTTAACTAAGGAAAACATTGAGCGTATGAATGCTAAATATAAACTTGCTGGAGATAAGGGTAGAAAACATGTTGTGTTTGCACCTGGAGATCTTGTTTGGTTACATTTGCGTAAGGATAGATTTCCTGATTTGCGCAAATCAAAGTTAATGCCACGTGCTGATGGTCCCTTTAAGGTGTTAGAGAAAATAAATGATAATGCATATAAACTTGAGCTGCCTGCAGATTTTGGGGTTAGTCCCACTTTTAACATTGCAGATTTGAAGCCTTATTTGGGTGACGAAGATGAACTTCCGTCGAGGACGACTTCATTTCAAGAAGGGGAGGATGATGAGGACATCAATACAATTGTTACACCCACAGCCCCTGCTGCTATACATACTGGACCAATTACTAGAGCTCGTGCACGCCAACTAAATTACCAAGTACTTTCGTTTCTTGGTAATGATTCTAATGTTCATGAGAATATGATGCTGCCTAAATTGGATACATTTGTTTTGCTTACAAATGAAGGGCCTAGCTTGGAGAAGGATGAACATTGGAGCAAGAACAAGCATGGAGATGATGGCATGCGCAAGGGGAACAAGAACGGAGTTACAAGTGATGATTTCAGGACTTTGAAGCCACCATAATGGGTGCATGAAGCCTTGGACGAAATATACAAGATGCCACTTCATAAATTTCGTCCCGAGGCTATTTTAGGTGCTGCATCACCTTATTATTGGGCCAGGCCCATGTAATTTCGAAATACATAAGTATAGGCTATTTTTAGAGTCCGTATGTGTGGGGAAACAAGAGATAGGGTTGATTTCGGACCCCTCCACCAAGGGCCACGAAATCCCCCCCCCCTCTTCCTCCATATATACAGCCCTTAGGGCATCATTTAGACTTTGGGATTTGTTTAGTTAAAAGTTAGCCATTACAACTTCGTGTACTTCGTTTGTGTCCAACGACCAGACCAAGACCGCTTCCGGATCCCCACCATTATCAAGACCTCATATATATTTGCAATATTCAGATTGCTTTATCATATTCTTGCTCGTTCTTCGATTGCTTGCAGGAATAGACCTTCATGGTCAGGCTGACCGTGCTTCCGGCATCGTCAGTAACCTTAGGAGATTGGTTTAGCGATTGCTAAGGCGCAACGTCGTGCACGTTTGTAGTCGGATCGTCAAAGTCGTCTCCACCAAATCGATAGTTATCATCTCATCAAAAGATCGGGACACCCTCGCCTTTATCAGTACTTTCATGAGATTAATGTACGAAGTTTTACGTGCTTTCATTGGACGATTTGTGGTAGTTTACTTTGATGACATATTGATTTATAGCAGATCTTTGGAAGAACATTTGGAACATTTACGTGCTGTTTTTATTGCTCTACGTGATGCACGTTTGTTTGGTAACCTTGGGAAGTGCACCTTTTGCACCGATCGAGTATCTTTTCTTGGCTATGTTGTTACTCCACAGGGAATTGAAGTTGATAAAGCCAAGATTGAAGCTATTTTAGAGTTGGCCGCAGCCCAAAACGGTCACACAAGTGAGGAGTTTTCTTGGCCTCGCTGGATTCTATAGGCGTTTTGTGAGAGATTTCAGCACCATTGCTGCACCTCTCAATGAGCTTACAAAGAAAGATGTGTCTTTTCTTTGGGGTACCGCACAGGAAGAAGCCTTCTCGGTATTGAAAGATAAGTTGACACATGCTCCTTTACTCCAACTTCCTGATTTTAATAATATTTTTGAGCTTGAATGTGATGCTAGTGGAATTGGATTAGGAGGTGTGTTATTACAAGATGGCAAACCTGTTGCATACTTTTCTGAAAAAATGAGTGGGCCTAGTCTGAATTATTCTACTTATGATAAAGAATTATATGCTCTTGTTCGGACTTTAGAAACATGGCAACATTATTTATGGCCCAAAGAATTTGTTATACATTCTGATCATGAATCTTTGAAACATATTAAAAGTCAAGCTAAACTGAATCATAGACATGCTAAATGGGTTGAATTCATTGAGACTTTCCCTTATGTCATTAAACACAAGAAGGGAAAAGAAAATGTTATTGCTGATGCATTGTCTCGTCGCTATACTATGCTTTCACAACTTCACTTCAAAATATTTGGTTTGGAGACCATCAAAGATCAATATGTGCATGATGCTGATTTTAAAGATGTAATGCAGAATTGTAAAGATGGTCGAATGTGGAACAAGTTTGTCGTTAACAATGGATTTTTGTTTCGTGCTAACAAGCTATGCATTCCAGCTAGCTCCGTTCGTCTTTTGTTGTTGCAGGAGGCGCATGGAGGAGGATTAATGGGACACTTTGGCGTGAAAAAGACGGAGGACGTACTTGCTACACATTTCTTTTGGCCAAAGATGAGACGGGATGTTGAGCGTTTTATTGCTCGATGCACTACATGTCAAAAAGCTAAGTCACGACTCAATCCTCATGGTTTATATATGCCTTTGCCTGTACCTAGTGTTCCTTGGGAGGATATATCTATGGACTTTATTTTAGGTTTACCTCGAACAAAGAAGGGGAGGGATAGCATATTTGTTGTCGTGGATAGATTCTCGAAAATGGCACACTTTATACCATGTCATAAAAGCGATGATGCTGTTAATGTTGCTGATTTGTTCTTTCGTGAAATTATTCGCTTGCATGGTGTGCCAAATACTATTGTTTCAGATCGTGATACTAAATTTCTTAGCCACTTTTGGAGATGTTTATGGGCTAAGTTGGGGACTAAACTGCTTTTTAGTACTACTTGTCACCCCCAAACTGATGGCCAAACTAAAGTAGTCAATAGAACATTGTCTACTATGCTTAGGGCTGTTTTGAAGAGTAATCAGAAAATGTGGGAGGAATGCTTGCCTCATATTGAATTTGCTTATAATCGTTCATTGCATTCTACTACTAAGATGTGCCCTTTTGAAGTTGTGTATGGTTTCCTACCTCGTGCACCTATTGATTTGTTGCCTCTTCCATCTTCGGAGAAGGTTAATTTTGATGCTAAACAACGTGCTGAATTGATTTTAAAAATGCATGAGTTAACTAAGGAAAACATTGAGCGTATGAATGCCAAATATAAACTTGCTGGAGATAAGGGTAGAAAACATGTTGTGTTTGCACCTGGAGATCTTGTTTGGTTACATTTGCGTAAGGATAGATTTCCTGATTTGAGCAAATCAAAGCTCATGCCACGGGCTGATGGTCCCTTTAAGGTGTTAGAGAAAATAAATGATAATGCATATAAACTTGAGCTGCCTGCAGATTCTGGGGTTAGTCCCACTTTTAACATTGCAGATTTGAAGCCTTATTTGGGTGAGGAAGATGAGCTTCCGTCGAGGATGACTTCATTTCAAGAAGGGGAGGATGATGAGGACATCAATACCATTGTTACACCCACAGCCCCTGCTGCTATACATACTGGACCAATTACTAGAGCTCGCGCACGCCAACTAAATTACCAGGTACTTTCGTTTCTTGGTAATGATTCTAATGTTCATGAGAATATGATGCTGCCTAAATTGGATACATTTGTTTTGCTTACAAATGAAGGGCCTAGCTTGGAGAAGGATGAACATTGGAGCAAGAACAAGCATGGAGATGATGGCATGCGCAAGGGGAACAAGAACAGAGTTACAAGTGATGATTTCAGGTCTTTGAAGCCTCCATAATGAGTGCATGAAGCCTTGGACGAAATATACAAGATGTCACTTCATAAATTTCGTCCAGAGGCTATTATAGGTGCTGCGTCACCTTTTTATTGGGCCAGGCCCATGTAATTTCGAAATACATAAGTATAGGCTATTTTTAGAGTCCGTATGTGTGGGGAAACAAGAGATAGGGTTGATTTCGGACCCCTCCACCAAGGGTCACGAAATTCCCCCTCTCTTCCTCCATATATACAGCCCTTAGGGCACCGTTTAGACTTTGGGTTTTGTTTAGATTAAAAGTTCACCATAGCTGCAACTTCGCGTACTTCGTTTGTGTTCAACGACCAGACAAAGGCGTCACAGAACCCCACCTTGATCAATAAAGCTTTCATCCTATATTCGCAATATCCAGATTGCAATCTTAGTTTCTTGCTTGTTCTTCGTTTGCTCGCAGGAAACAGACCCTCGTGGTCAGGTTTATCGTGCTCCGGCGTGGTCAATATCCTCTCGGAGTTGGTTTAGAGATTGCTAAGGCGCGACGTCCTCGCACGCTCGTAGTCGGATCGTCAAAGTCGACTGCCGCCAAAGCGATATCCATCATCTCATCGAGGACGTGTGAGGACGTCGCATCTTAGCAATCGCTAAACCAACTCCGAGAGGTTATTGACCACGCCGGAGCACGATCAACCTGACCACGAGGGTCTGTTTCCTGTGAGCAAACGAAGAACAAGCAAGAAACTAAGATTGCAATCTGGATATTGCGAATATAAGATGAAAGCTTTATTGACCAAGGTGGGGTTCTGTGACGCCTTTGTCTAGTCGTTGAACACAAACGAAGTACGCGAAGTTGCAGCTATGGCGAACTTTTAATCTAAACAAAACCCAAAGTCTAAACGATGCCCTAAGGGCTGTATATATGGAGGAAGAGGGGGGAATTATGTGGCCCTTGGTGGAGGGGTCCGAAATCAACCCTACCTCTTGTTTCCCCACACATACGGACTCTAAAAATAGCCTATACTTATGTATTTCGAAATTACATGGGCCTGGCCCAATAATAAGGTGACGCAGCACCTATAATAGCCTCGGGACGAAATTTATGAAGTGGCATCTTGTATATTTCGTCCAAGGCTTCATGCGCCCATTATGGTGGCTTCAAAGTCCTGAAATCATCACTTGTAACTCCGTTCTTGTTCCCCTTGCGCATGCCATCATCTCCATGCTTGTTCTTGCTCCAATGTTCATCCTTCTCCAAGTTAGGCCCTTTATTTGTAAGCAAAACAAATGTATCCAATTTAGGCAGCATCATATTCTCATGAACATTAGAATCATTACCAAGAAACGAAAGTACCTGGTAATTTAGTTGGCGTGCGCGAGCTCTAGTAATTGGTCCAGTATGTATAGCAGCAGGGCCTGTGGGTGTAACAATTGTATTGATGTCCTCATCATCCTCCCCTTCTTGAAATGAAGTCGTCCTCGATGGAAGTTCATCTTCCTCACCCAAATAAGGCTTCAAATCTGCAATGTTAAAAGTGGACTAACCCCAAAATCTGCAGGCAGCTCAAGTTTATATGCATTATCATTTATTTTCTCCAACTCCTTAAAGGGACCATCAGCCCGTGGCATGAGCTTTGATTTGCGCAAATCAGGAAATCTATCCTTACGCAAATGTAACCAAACAAGATCTCCAGGTGCAAACAGAACATGTTTTCTACCCTTATCTCCAGCAAGTTTATATTTGGCATTCATACGCTCAATGTTTTCCTTAGTTAACTCATGCATTTTTAAAATCAATTCAGCATGTTGTTTAGCATCAAAATTAACCTTCTCCGAAGATGGAAGAGGCAACAAATCAATAGGTGCACGAGGTAGGAAACCATACACAACTTCAAAAGGGCACATCTTAGTAGTAGAATGCAATGAACGATTATAAGCAAATTCAATATGAGGCAAGCATTCCTCCCACATTTTCTTATTACTCTTCAAAACAGCCCTAAGCATAGTAGACAATGTTCTATTGACTACTTCAGTTTGGCCATCAGTTTGGGGGTGACAAGTAGTACTAAAAAGCAGTTTAGTCCCCAACTTAGCCCATAAACATCTCCAAAAGTGGCTAAGAAATTTAGTATCACGATCTGAAACAATAGTATTTGGCACACCATGCAAGCGAATAATTTCACAAAAGAACAAATCAGCAACATTAACAGCATCATCGCTTTTATGACATGGTATAAAGTGTGCCATTTTCGAGAATCTATCCACGACAACAAATATGCTATCCCTCCCCTTCTTTGTTCGAGGTAAACCTAAAACAAAGTCCATAGATATATCCTCCCAAGGAACACTAGGTACAGGCAAAGGCATATATAAACCATGAGGATTGAGTCGTGACTTAGCTTTTTGACATGTAGTGCAGCGAGCAATAAAACGCTCAACATCCCGTCTCATCTTTGGCCAAAAGAAATGTGTAGCAAGTACGTCCTCCGTCTTCTTCACGCCAAAATGTCCCATTAATCCTCCTCCATGCGCTTCCTGCAACAACAAAAGACGAACGGAGCTAGCTGGAATGCATAGCTTGTTAGCACGAAACACAAATCCATCGTTAACGACAAACTTGTTCCACATTCTTCCTTCTTTACAATTCTGCATTACATCTTTAAAATCAGCATCATGCACATATTGATCTTTGATGGTCTCCAAACCAAATATTTTTGATAGAGGCAAAGGTGTCCCGTCTTTCGATGAGATGATGGATATCGCTTTGGTGGAAGTCGACTTTGACGATCCGACTACGAACGTGTGAGGACGTCGCGCCTTAGCAATCGCTAAACCAACTCCGAGAGGTTATTGACCACGCCGGAGCACGATCAACCTGACCACGAGGGTCTGTTTCCTGCGAGCAAACGAAGAACAAGCAAGAAACTAAGAGTGCAATCTGGATATTGCGAATATAAGATGAAAGCTTTATTGATCAAGGTGGGGTTCTGTGACGCCTTTGTCTGGTCGTTGAACACAAACGAAGTACGCGAAGTTGCAGCTATGGCGAACTTTTAATCTAAACAAAACCCAAAGTCTAAACGATGCCCTAAGGGCTGTATATATGGAGGAAGAGGGGGGAATTTCGTGGCCCTTGGTGGATGGGTCCGAAATCAACCCTATCTCTTGTTTCCCCACACATACGGACTCTAAAAATAGCCTATACTTATGTATTTCGAAATTACATGGGCCTGGCCCAATAATAAGGTGACGCAGCACCTAAAATAGCCTCGGGACGAAATTTATGAAGTGGCATCTTGTATATTTCGTCCAAGGCTTCATGCACCCATTATGGTGGCTTCAAAGTCCTGAAATCATCACTTGTAACTCCGTTCTTGTTCCCCTTGCGCATGCCATCATCTCCATGCTTGTTCTTGCTCCAATGTTCATCCTTCTCCAAGCTAGGCCCTTCATTTGTAAGCAAAACAAATATATCCAATTTAGGCAGCATCATATTCTCATGAACATTAGAATCATTACCAAGAAACGAAAGTACCTGGTAATTTAGTTGGCGTGCACGAGCTCTAGTAATTGGTCCAGTATGTATAGTTGGCGTGCACGAGCTCATGAGGACATCAATACAATTGTTACACCCACAGCCCCTGCTGCTATACATTGTGGTAGTTTACTTCACAGGGAATTGTGGTAGTTTACTTCGATGACATATTGATTTATAGCAGATCTTTGGAAGAACATTTGGAACATTTACGTGCTGTTTTTATTGCTTTACGTGATGCACGTTTGTTTGGTAACCTCGGGAAGTGCACCTTTTGCACCGACCGAGTATCTTTTCTTGGCTATGTTGTTACTCCACAGGGAATTGAAGTTGATAAAGCCAAGATTGAAGCTATTGAGAGTTGGCCGCAGCCCAAAACGGTCACACACGTGAGGAGTTTTCTTGGACTCGCTGGATTCTATAGGCGTTTTGTGAGAGATTTCAGCACCATTGCTGCACCTCTCAATGAGCTTACAAAGAAAGATGTGCCTTTTCTTTGGGGTACCGCACAGGAAGAAGCCTTCTCAGTATTGAAAGATAAGTTGACACATGCTCCTTTACTCCAACTTCCTGATTTTAATAAGACTTTTGAGCTTGAATGTGATGCTAGTGGAATTGGATTAGGAGGTGTGTTATTACAAGATGGCAAACCTGTTGCATACTTTTCTGAAAAATTGAGTGGGCCTAGTCTGAATTATTCTACTTATGATAAAGAATTATATGCTCTTGTTCGGACTTTAGAAACATGGCAACATTATTTATGGCCCAAAGAATTTGTTATACATTCTGATCATGAATCTTTGAAACATATTAAAAGTCAAGCTAAACTGAATCATAGACATGCTAAATGGGTTGAATTCATTGAGACTTTCCCTTATGTCATTAAACACAAGAAGGGAAAAGAAAATGTTATTGCTGATGCATTGTCTCGTCGCTATACTATGCTTTCACAACTTGACTTCAAAATATTTGGTTTGGAGACCATCAAAGATCAATATGTGCATGATGCTGATTTTAAAGATGTAATGCAGAATTGTAAAGAAGGTAGAATGTGGAACAAGTTTGTTGTTAACGATGGATTTGTGTTTCGTGCTAACAAGCTATGCATTCCAGCTAGCTCCGTTCGCCTTTTGTTGTTGCAGGAGGCGCATGGAGGAGGATTAATGGGACACTTTGGCGTGAAGAAGACGGAGGACGTACTTGCTACACATTTCTTTTGGCCAAAGATGAGACGGGATGTTGAGCGTTTTATTGCTCGATGCACTACATGTCAAAAAGCTAAGTCACGACTCAATCCTCATGGTTTATATATGCCTTTGCCTGTACCTAGTGTTCCTTGGGAGGATATATCTATGGACTTTGTTTTAGGTTTACCTCGAACAAAGAAGGGGAGGGATAGCATATTTGTTGTCGTGGATAGATTCTCGAAAATGGCACACTTTATACCATGTCATAAAAGCGATGATGCTGTTAATGTTGCTGATTTGTTCTTTCGTGAAATTATTCGCTTGCATGGTGTGCCAAATACTATTGTTTCAGATCGTGATACTGAATTTCTTAGCCACTTTTGGAGATGTTTATGGGCTAAGTTGGGGACTAAACTGCTTTTTAGTACTACTTGTCACCCCCAAACTGATGGACAAACTGAAGTAGTCAATAGAACGTTGTCTACTATGCTTAGGGCTGTTTTGAAGAATAATAAGAAAATGTGGGAGGAATGCTTGCCTCATATTGAATTTGCTTATAATCGTTCATTGCATTCTACTACTAAGATGTGCCCTTTTGAAGTTGTGTATGGTTTCCTACCTCTTGCACCTATTGATTTGTTGCCTCTTCCATCTTCGGAGAAGGTTAATTTTGATGCTAAACAACATGCTGAATTGATTTTAAAAATGCATGAGTTAACTAAGGAAAACATTGAGCGTATGAATGCTAAATATAAACTTGCTGGAGATAAGGGTAGAAAACATGTTGTGTTTGCACCTGGAGATCTTGTTTGGTTACATTTGCGTAAGGATAGATTTCCTGATTTGCGCAAATCAAAGTTAATGCCACGTGCTGATGGTCCCTTTAAGGTGTTAGAGAAAATAAATGATAATGCATATAAACTTGAGCTGCCTGCAGATTTTGGGGTTAGTCCCACTTTTAACATTGCAGATTTGAAGCCTTATTTGGGTGAGGAAGATGAACTTCCGTCGAGGACGACTTCATTTCAAGAAGGGGAGGATGATGAGGACATCAATACAATTGTTACACCCACAGCCCCTGCTGCTATACATACTGGACCAATTACTATAGCTCGTGCACGCCAACTAAATTACCAGGTACTTTCGTTTCTTGGTAATGATTCTAATGTTCATGAGAATATGATGCTGCCTAAATTGGATACATTTGTTTTGCTTACAAATGAAGGGCCTAGCTTGGAGAAGGATGAACATTGGAGCAAGAACAAGCATGGAGATGATGGCATGCGCAAGGGGAACAAGAACGGAGTTACAAGTGATGATTTCAGGACTTTGAAGCCACCATAATGGGTGCATGAAGCCTTGGACGAAATATACAAGATGCCACTTCATAAATTTCGTCCCGAGGCTATTTTAGGTGCTGTGTCACCTTATTTTTGGGCCAGGCCCATGTAATTTCGAAATACATAAGTATAGGCTATTTTTAGAGTCCGTATGTGTGGGGAAACAAGAGATAGGGTTGATTTCGGACCCCTCCACCAAGGGCCACGAAATTCCCCCCTCTTCCTCCATATATACAGCCCTTAGGGCATCGTTTAGACTTTGGGTTTTGTTTAGATTAAAAGTTCGCCATAGCTGCAACTTCGCGTACTTCGTTTGTGTTCAACGACCAGACAAAGGCGTCACAGAACCCCACCTTGATCAATAAAGCTTTCATCTTATATTCGCAATATCCAGATTGCAATCTTAGTTTCTTGCTTGTTCTTCGTTTGCTCGCAGGAAACAGACCCTCGTGGTCAGGTTGATCGTGCTCCGGCGTGGTCAATAACCTCTCGGAGTTGGTTTAGCGATTGCTAAGGCGCGACGTCCTCGCACGTTCGTAGTCGGATCGTCAAAGTCGACTTCCACCAAAGCGATATCCATCATCTCATCGAAAGACGGGACACCTCCGCCTCTATCAAGTCGTATCAGATTTCCAGGTTGCTCGGTGAGATTTTACAGTTTTTCGTAGTTTAGATCGAGTCTGTTCTTCATACCTACAGTCCACGAAAAAGCCACAAAAAAAATTAGGGTTAGTTCATCATATCCGAACCAATCTGAGCCTTTGCATAATCTTTTTAGGGTTTTGCTTTGTTGAATTTGCGGTTGCATCGTCGTGTCTAGTTGCTGGTCTTAGAGTCTAGTCTTTTAGAGTTTCGAGTTTTGGTCATAAGTTGTCACGCCGCCGCCGCACCATCATCATCGCCCCTGCCATCTACCACCACCGCTTATCCGCCACCGCTCCGAATCCGTATCCATATACCACCACCAATCCGTGACCATATACCACCACCGATCCATATCCATATACTACCACCGCTACCACCACCGCTGCCATATACCACCACCATATATCCACCACCAATCCGAGTTCCTTGCTTATTAGGTTTGTTTTCGAGATCCATCTAGATTCCGATTCGTGTTTCCTTGCCGGAGTAGGTTTCGGAAAAAAAAAATTCGAAAGCGCTCCGTTTAGGCCCAAAATTTTTCGAAAACGCATTTTTCGAAAAAAATTCTGGCTATCCTATTTTTAGGTGTTTCTGAGTGTTTTGAGACAGGTGCCATTATAGGAAGTTTTTTTTGACCCGTTTCCAGTTTTTGGGTCCGGGCAGTCGAAAAAAAAAAATTGGTCGAAAAAATTTCGTGCCCATCCTGTCCGTTTGAGCTAGGAAGAGTTTTGAGACACTCGCCATTATA
>NC_057800.1:332166420-332166786 GCF_018294505.1 Triticum aestivum | reverse complement strand
GAAAAAAAAGAGTCGGGTAGCCACGCTCCGTTTAGGCCCAAAATTTTTCGAAAACGCATTTTTCGAAAAAAATTCTGGCTATCCTATTTTTAGGTGTTTCTGAGTGTTTTGAGACAGGTGCCATTATAGGAAGTTTTTTTTGACCCGTTTCCAGTTTTTGGGTCCGGGCAGTCGAAAAAAAAAAAATTGGTCGAAAAAAATTTCGTGCCCATCCTGTCCGTTTGAGCTAGGAAGAGTTTTGAGACACTCGCCATTATAGTGATTTTTCGCAAAAAAAAAAAAAGCAGCGCAAAAAAAAAGAGCGCAAAAAAAAAAGAGCGAAAAAAAAATTCAGAGTGTGCTTTTCCCTTGTTTACGTGCCGCGCC
>NC_057800.1:332127308-332166410 GCF_018294505.1 Triticum aestivum | reverse complement strand
GCAAGAAAAAAAAAGAGCGAAAAAAAAATTCAGAGTGTGCTTTTCCCTTGTTTACGTGCCGCGCCGTGATTTTGTTGGTGTTCTAGGCTCGCGTCTCTAGCACAGTATAGCCAAGGACCAGCACAGTACCGTCGTTGAGCGTTTATTCAACTTTGCATCTCTGAATTGATTATTGCTGACCCTTTTTGCTACCATACTATAAGCCTTCCCAGCTCCACATACATCTACGTCGTGTGTTTGACTCTCCCTGGTAATCGCTCTATCCAAGCTTTGAGAGTTTTTTGACTACAACGGTTGCCGATCACCGCCTGCTGCTGGGTAAGAACTGGTAAGAATTTGAGATTTGCTTGACAGATTTGTGATACACCACCACCACTTCTTAGTAGTCTGTAGGATCATATTCTTGGGTGTTTCTATTGCTGCTAACCATGCCAGGATCACAAGCCGACGAGATTGACTGGGAGAACTTATCGAACAAGGAGCTTCATGATAAGTTTCAGCAAATGATGACTGAACAGGTACAAGATGTGCTGAACAATTTTGAAGAGGCCATGGAGAAGATCACTGGCCTTGAGAAGACGTTCGAAACAAAGCTCGATAACAGATTTAATGAACTGCTTGCGCGTCTTCCACCACCGGCTGCACCTGTCGCACCTCTGCAACAACAACAACTACGCCCCCTTCAGAATCAGTATGGACGAGCACAGCGTGTTCCTATTGTGCCAGGACAAAATTCTGGTGCCGCTGTTACTGCTGTTGGTGCTTCTTTGGCTCCTGCTACTGCTCCTGCTGGTACCCAGGAGGATGATGAGTATGCGGGCGATTATGAGGATGAGGTTGATCAAAATCAGATCTACGAGCAGCCACCAGCACCACCACCAGCAGGTCGACCTCAGGTATATATTCGTAATGGTAGGCCTGCACCACCACCTCAGGTACGAGATGATGTCCACATTCCTAAACTGAAATTGAATATTCCACCATTTGAGGGTAGATATGTTCCTGATATATATCTTACTTGGGAGTTAGAAACTGAACAACGATTTACATGTTTACAATATCCTGAGGAGAGACGAGTTGCTGCTGCTGTTTGTGCTTTCACTAGTTTTGCATGTGTATGGTGGTCTGAGCATTGTAGATTATATCCTATTCCAACTACTTGGGCTGCTTTGAAAACTGCTATGCGTACGCGTTGGGTTCCACCATATTATCAACGTGAATTGCTTCAAAAATTGCAGCGTTTAAGACAAGGAAAAAATTCTGTAGAAGAATATTATCAGGAATTACAAACTGGCATGATTCGATGTGGTATTGTTGAGGAGAATGAAGCTATGCTTGCACGTTTTCTAGGTGGATTAAATAGTGAGATTCAGACCATTCTAGACTATAAGGAGTATACTAATATCACTCGTTTATTCCATCTTGCTTGTAAAGTTGAACGTGAAGTGCAGGATCGACAAGCATTGGGGCGAACTAACTTTTCTGCAGGCCGACCTTCATCATGGACACCGCGTCCATCTTCTACTTCAACTGCACCAGCACCTCAATTAGGTGCCTCCTCCAGTCGTGATACAAGAAAACAGGCACAACCACCATTATCTGCCAAGAGCGCACCTGCCGGGCCTGCACAGAGTTCTTCTTCTTCCAGGGCATCAACAGGGCACACAAGTGATATTATTTGTCGTCGTTGTAAGGGAGGAGGTCATTATGCGAGAGAATGCAAATCTCCGCGTGTGATGATTGCTACCGCGGATGGTGGATATGAGTCCGCTAGTGACTATGATGAGGAGACATTGGCTCTTATTACACGTGAAGAACATGGTGGAGATGATTCTGATCATGAGACGCAATACATGGCTCCTGAAGACGCTGACAGGTATGAATGTTTAGTTGCTCAACGTGTTTTGAGTGTGCAGGTCACACAAGCTCAGCAAAATCAGAGGCACAATTTGTTCCATACCAAGGGAGTTGTGAAGGAACGTTCTGTGCGCGTCATAATAGACGGAGGGAGCTGCAACAACTTGGCTAGCATGGAGATGGTGGAGAAGCTTTCTCTCACCACAAGACCACATCCACATCCTTACTACATCCAATGGTTCAACAACAGCGGCAAGGTTAAGGTAACACGTACTGTTCGTGTGCATTTTAGTATCTCTACATATGTTGATTATGTTGATTGTGATGTGGTACCTATGCAAGCATGTTCCTTATTACTTGGTAGACCATGGCAATTTGATAAAAATTCTGTACACCATGGTAGAAACAATCACTATACTCTTGTTCATAAGGATAAAAATATTACTTTGCTTCCTATGACTCCTGATTCCATTTTGAAAGATGATATTAATAGAGCTAATAAAGCAAAACAGGAGAAGAATAAGAGTGAAAATCAGATTGTGGCAATAGAATTTGAGCAACAAATGAAGCCTAATAATAAACCATCTAGTGTTGCTTCTGAAATTAAATTGAAAAGTGCATGTTTATTTGCCACCAAATCTGATATTGATGAGCTAGATTTCAGCAAATCTGTTTGCTATGCTTTTGATGAGGACATGACTACCTTGGATATGATCAAAAATATTGCATATATGCATATTTGTCAGGTGATTTCTAGTGCAAACTATTCAATAATCTATTTATGTTATGCAGAACAAAAATACTTCACACACTTTTGTGTTTTGTCTAATTGCAGGTGTATGAGACATTTGTACAATCCACATATGAAGATAAGGAAGAAAGAGATGTTTATTTGCTGTCCAAAAAGTTTTCTCACGTCACTTTTGGCCCAAGAGAAGATAGAGTCCAAGTCTCTCACGTTCTGGATTCAGATTCGGACTGCACAGACATACCTGACTCAAAATGCACACAAGTTTTTCATACGGACTCCAAATTGGGTGATTCTTTTTTTGTTGGAAGCTAGATTTCGTGCACTTTCCAACCCAATTGGAATCACCTTCAAATTCATCCGGAGCGTTGAGTTGTGTACGAAACAATCTGATGCTGCAGCAGAATCCGAGTCAAACTACAAGTCCAAAGGTGTTACATCACCTCCACTTGGCCCATGAGCCTTGTACGACCTAGGTTTAGTTTTAGGCTGCCTTGGGACGTCCTCCCACCTCCTTGGCCGCCACCCCTTGCTCCTATATAAGTAGATCCATCTAGTAGCTTTTTCCTTGGGATTTGTTTAGTTAAAAGTTAGCCATTGCAACTTCGTGTGCTTCGTTTGTGTCCAACGACCAGACCAAGACCACTTTTCGGATCCCCACCATTATCAATACTTCATACATATTCGCGATATTCAGATTGCTTTTATCATATTCTTGCTTGTTCTTCGATTGCTTGCAGGAATAGACCTTCGTGGTCAGGTTGATCGTGCTCCGGCGTGGTCAATAACCTCTCAGAGTTGGTTTAGCGATTGCTAAGGCACAACGTCGTTGCACGTTTGTAGTCGGATCGTCAAAGTCGTCTCCACCAAATTGATAGTTATCATCTCATCGAAAGATCGGGACCCTCGACTCTATCAAGTGGTATCAGTTTTCAGGTTGCTCGGTGAGATTTTATAGTTTTTCATAGTTTAGATCGCATCTGTCATTCATACCTACAGTCCATGAAAAAGCCATAAAAAAGTTAGATCTGTTCATTATTTATCCAAGCCAGTCTGAGCCTTTGCAATTTTCTATTCATTGCTTGCATAGTTGAATTATCGGTTGCATCGTCGTGTTAGTTGCTGGTCTTAGTGTCTAGTTCCTTTAGAGTTTCGAGTTCTGTTCACATTAGTCACGCCACCGCTGCATCATTATCCCTTCCGCTGTCCACCATCCCATCCATTAATTTCCACCACGTGCTACGCATTGTTCATTGTCATAATCATAGTTGAGGTCATTCACATCTTCGCCTGATCCAATCTGCATCTTATCTAGTTTGTCTTGGAAAGAGGGAGAAAAAAAAGATAGAGGAAAAAAAAGAGAGGAAAAAAAAGAAAAAGAGAGAGAAGAAAAAAAAAGCGTGAGAAAAAAAAAGAGAAGAAAAAAAATCGGATCTATCTAGAATCAATCTCGTACCTGAATTCGGATCGGAATCTGTTTTGCGCACTGTTCAGTAAAACAGGTGTATCTTCCTCATACGAAGTCCGCTTTGGCTCCGTGAGTACTCAAATTGAAGCTAGCGACGAGCCGCATCTAAATAGTTGCAGAAGCTAGTTCAATATTTGACACCCCAAAATCGGCTTCTAAATAGGTCTTTTTGCCCTCTGAAGTTCATGAACACAGCTTGTTCCAATTTTTCAGGCCAGTTTTAGAATTCTTTGACTCCTCATATCAACTCGGAATTGAGTGATTCTTTTTGCATTGGAAAGCTTGAGTTAGTAGCATTCTTTGAAAGAACTTATCAGAAAATTGGCTCAAACTTTTCAAGAGGAAAGTTGGAGAGAGAGTTATTGTATATCCTGTTTGGCAGTTGTTTTTCATCATTATCTTTACTGTCGTTGTGATCTTCACTTATATCTTGCTGTCCACAGCTACTTAGTATCTTTCATTGATGCTAGTTGTGCTACGCCGTGACCTCATTAGTGTTCTAGGCTCGCGTCTCTGGTCCGGTCTAGCCTAGGACCAGCACAGTACCGTCGTTGAGCGTTTATTCAACATTGCATCTTTGAATTGATTATTGCTAATCTTTTGCTACCATATATAGCCAACCTAGCTCCACATATTTCTACACCGTGTATACGTACGCTCCCCTGGCAATCGCTTCACTCAATATTCGGAGTTACTTGACACCGCTGGTTGCCGATCACCGCCTGCTGCATGGTAAGAACTTGTAAGACATTGATATTTGCTTTACTGTGAGCGTTTTACCACCACATCCTAGTAGTTATAGGAACATTATTTTTGTGTTTTGTTTCTTGTTCTACTAATCATGACAGGATCCAGAGTCAATTCATGGGCTTTGTCGATCGCGGGAGACGTGCCACCACCTTTGCAAATACCACAACCGTCACGAGAGGTGCACAAACATCCAAATGCACATGATCAGGTTAATGTATCTATACCACCATTTAATGGCCGTTTTAAACCTGCTTTATATATTGAATGGGAGTTCGACATAAAAAATATATTTGCTTCCCATAATTTCGATGAACATAAAAAGGTTAAGATTGCGGTTGGTTCTTTCATTGGTTATGCTTTGGTTTGGTGGAGTGAATATTGTCGGTTACACCCTGATTATATACCTACTACTTGGGATGATTTGAAACTTGCCATGCGACATACTTTCGTCCCTGCTTATTATACTCGTGACATGATTAAGAAGTTGCAACACTTAAAACAAGGTAGTGAAACTGTAACAAAATATTATGATGATTTACAAACTACCTTGTTGCATTCCTCTTTAGAAGAAAGTGAAGATGATTTTATGGATAGATTTTGGGGAGGATTAAACCGTGATATTCAAGAGATACTAATTCATGAAGAGTGTTATCCTATGGACCATTTGTTTCATCTTGCTTGCAAAGCTGAACAGGAAATAAAACGACGTGTTGGCCACGAGGAGAACAAGCGCACGGTGCACATTCTAAGAGTTGATATGATTGTTCCTTCAACTACTAGGCATACTATGACAACCACATCCGTTGTTGTCAGGACTACATCACCTCCACCATGTGACACATCGCCCCCGAGAGTGGCTACATCATCTGAGTTGATCATAAGAGGTAATGACAAAGGTACTGATCTTCCATCTCTATATGAGAATGATGAATGCCTTGTCAATTTGAATGCACCATCTGATGAGCTACCCACTACTTTGATCACACCACATATTTTAGAGGACTACGTTGATAATTTGACTTTGCCATGTGATCAAACAACTGAAATACCAACAATTTTGAGTGCACCCATTGAATTAACTATTGATGCAAAAGAACCAATGTTTAATCATTTTGATATGACCTCTAATCTTGGTGATGATTCTATGTTGAATGACTTATTGCATGTTTGCTTATTTAAGCATGTTGTAGCATGTAAATTTGATGCAAGTAAGGTTTATTCACCAATGTTGGGATGGTTTAATGATGAACATTGTCAATCTTTTGAAATGAATAAGAGCTTCACTTATATGTGCAAACTGAGTTGCAATATTTTCATGCCTTCTACTTCTTGTGCTAATTTTTTGGCTTTAGATTTTATGAACTATGCAAGTTACTCATCTATTCATGTGTCATATATGCAAAAATCAAGGGAAGTAAAAATGGATGACATATACATATACAACATGTACACCTTGTCTCTTTTGTTAGCCACATTTCAGATTAAGCAACGCCGAGGACGGCTTTATTTTCAAGAAGAGGAGGATGATGAGGACATGACTACCTTGGATATGACAAAAAATATTGCATATATGCATATTTGTCAGGTGATTTCTAGTGCAAACTATTCAATAATCTATTTATGTTATCCAGAACAAAAATACTTCACACACTTTTGTGTTTTGTCTAATTGCAGGTGTATGGGACATTTGTACAATCCACATATGAAGATAAGGAAGAAAGAGATGTTTATTTGCTGTCCAAAAAGTTCTCTCACGTCACTTTTGGCCCAAGAGAAGATAGAGTCCAAGTCTCTCACGTTCTGGATTCAGATTCGGACTGCACAGACACACCTGACTCAAAACGCACACAAGTTTTTCATACGGACTCCGAATTGGGTGATTTTTTTTTGTTGGAAACTAGATTTCGTGCACTTTCCAACCCAATTGGAATCACCTTCAAATTCGTCCGGAGCATTGAGTTGTGGACGAAACAATCTGATGCTGCAGCAGAATCCGAGTCAAACTACAAGTCCAAAGGTGTTACATCACCTCCACTTGGGCCCATTGGCCTTGTACGACCTAGATTTAGTTTTAGGCTGCCTTGGGACGTCCTCCCACCTCCTTGGCCGCCACCCCTTGCTCCTATATAAGTAGATCCATCTAGTAGCTTTTTCCTTGGGATTTGTTTAGTTAAAAGTTAGCCATTGCAACTTCGTGTGCTTCGTTTGTGTCCAACGACCAGACCAAGACCACTTTTCGGATCCCCACCATTATCAATACTTCATACATATTCGCGATATTCAGATTGCTTTTATCATATTCTTGCTTGTTCTTCGATTGCTTGCAGGAATAGACCTTCGTGGTCAGGTTGATCGTGCTCCGGCGTGGTCAATAACCTCTCAGAGTTGGTTTAGCGATTGCTAAGGCACAACGTCGTTGCACGTTTGTAGTCGGATCGTCAAAGTCGTCTCCACCAAATTGATAGTTATCATCTCATCGAAAGATCGGGACCCTCGACTCTATCAGCTTTTGTGTGCAAAGAGGCATTATTTGCATTCGAGGACGTGCCTTCCTCTTTGCCTCCTGCTGTCACTAACATTTTGCAGGAGTTCGCTGACGTCTTTCCAAAAGACGTGCCACCGGGATTACCGCCTATTCGAGGGATTGAGCATCAGATTGATTTAATTCCCGGTGCTTCACTGCCAAACCGTGCACCATACCGTACCAATCCAGAGGAGACGAAGGAGATTATGCGTCAAGTACAAGAGCTTCTCGACAAAGGTTATATACGCGAATCCCTTAGTCCTTGTGCTGTTCCTATTATTCTAGTGCCGAAAAAGGATGGTACATCACGTATGTGTGTTGATTGTAGAGGCATTAATAATATTACTATTCGTTATCGTCATCCTATTCCTAGGCTAGATGATGTGCTTGATGAATTGAGTGGCTCTACAATATTCTCCAAAGTTGATTTGCGTAGTGGCTACCATCAAATTCGTATGAAATTGGGAGATGAATGGAAAACAGCATTTAAAACTAAGTTTGGATTATATGAGTGGTTAGTCATGCCTTTTGGGTTAACTAATGCACCTAGTACTTTCATGAGATTAATGAACAAAGTTTTACGTGCTTTCATTGGACGATTTGTGGTAGTTTACTTTGATGACATATTGATTTATAGCAGATCTTTGGAAGAACATTTGGAACATTTACGTGCTGTTTTTATTGCTCTACGTGATGCACGTTTGTTTGGTAACCTTGGGAAGTGCACCTTTTGCACCGACCGAGTATCTTTTCTTGGCTATGTTGTTACTCCACAGGGAATTGAAGTTGATAAAGCCAAGATTGAAGCTATTGAGAGTTGGCCGCAACCCAAAACGGTCACACAAGTGAGGAGTTTTCTTGGCCTCGCTGGATTCTATAGGCGTTTTGTGAGAGATTTCAGCACCATTGCTGCACCTCTCAATGAGCTTACAAAGAAAGATGTGCCTTTTCTTTGGGGTACCGCACAGGAAGAAGCCTTAACGGTATTGAAAGATAAGTTGACACATGCTCCTTTACTCCAACTTCCTGATTTTAATAAGACTTTTGAGCTTGAATGTGATGCTAGTGGAATTGGATTAGGAGGTGTGTTATTACAAGATGGCAAACCTGTTGCATACTTTTCTGAAAAATTGAGTGGGCCTAGTCTGAATTATTCTACTTATGATAAAGAATTATATGCTCTTGTTCGGACTTTAGAAACATGGCAACATTATTTATGGCCCAAAGAATTTGTTATACATTCTGATCATGAATCTTTGAAACATATTAAAAGTCAAGCTAAACTGAATCGTAGACATGCTAAATGGGTTGAATTCATTGAGACTTTTCCTTATGTCATTAAACACAAGAAGGGAAAAGAAAATGTTATTGCTGATGCATTGTCTCGTCGCTATACTATGCTTTCACAACTTGACTTCAAAATATTTGGTTTGGAGACCATCAAAGATCAATATGTGCATGATGCTGATTTTAAAGATGTAATGCAGAATTGTAAAGAAGGAAGAATGTGGAACAAGTTTGTTGTAAACGATGGATTTGTGTTTCGTTCTAACAAGCTATGCATTCCAGCTAGCTCCGTTCGTCTTTTGTTGTTGCAGGAGGCACATGGAGGAGGATTAATGGGACACTTTGGCGTGAAGAAGACGGAGGACGTACTTGCTACACATTTCTTTTGGCCAAAGATGAGACGGGATGTTGAGCGTTTTATTGCTCGCTGCACTACATGTCAAAAAGCTAAGTCACGACTCAATCCTCATGGTTTATATATGCCTTTGCCTGTACCTAGTGTTCCTTGGGAGGATATATCTATGGACTTTGTTTTAGGTTTACCTCGAACAAAGAAGGGGAGGGATAGCATATTTGTTGTCGTGGATAGATTCTCGAAAATGGCACACTTTATACCATGTCATAAAAGCGATGATGCTGTTAATGTTGCTGATTTGTTCTTTCGTGAAATTATTCGCTTGCATGGTGTGCCAAATACTATTGTTTCGGATCGTGATACTAAATTTCTTAGCCACTTTTGGAGATGTTTATGGGCTAAGTTGGGGACTAAAGTGCTTTTTAGTACTACTTGTCACCCCCAAACTGATGGACAAACTGAAGTAGTCAATAGAACGTTGTCTACTATGCTTAGGGCTGTTTTGAAGAATAATAAGAAAATATGGGAGGAATGCTTGCCTCATATTGAATTTGCTTATAATCGTTCATTGCATTCTACTACTAAGATGTGCCCTTTTGAAGTTGTGTATGGTTTCCTACCTCATGCACCTATTGATTTGTTGCCTCTTCCATCTTCGGAGAAGGTTAATTTTGATGCTAAACAACGTGCTGAATTTATTTTAAAAATGCATGAGTTAACTAAGGAAAACATTGAGCGCATGAATGCTAAATATAAACTTGCTGGAGATAAGGGTAGAAAACATGTTGTGTTTGCACCTGGAGATCTTGTTTGGTTACATTTGCGTAAGGATAGATTTCCTGATTTGCGCAAATCAAAGTTAATGCCACGTGCTGATGGTCCCTTTAAGGTGTTAGAGAAAATAAATGATAATGCATATAAACTTGAGCTGCCTGCAGATTTTGGGGTTAGTCCCACTTTTAACATTGCAGATTTGAAGCCTTATTTGGGTGAGGAAGATGAACTTCCGTCGAGGACGACTTCATTTCAAGAAGGGGAGGATGATGAGGACATCAATACAATTGTTACACCCACAGCCCCTGCTGCTATACATACTGGACCAATTACTAGAGCTCGTGCACGCCAACTAAATTACCAGGTACTTTCGTTTCTTGGTAATGATTCTAATGTTCATGAGAATATGATGCTGCCTAAATTGGATATATTTGTTTTGCTTACAAATGAAGGGCCTAGCTTGGAGAAGGATGAACATTGGAGCAAGAACAAGCATGGAGATGATGGCATGCGCAAGGGGAACAAGAACGGAGTTACAAGTGATGATTTCAGGACTTTGAAGCCACCATAATGGGTGCATGAAGCCTTGGACGAAATATACAAGATGCCACTTCATAAATTTCGTCCCGAGGCTATTTTAGGTGCTGCATCACCTTATTATTGGGCCAGGCCCATGTAATTTTGAAATACATAAGTATAGGCTATTTTTAGAGTCCATATGTGTGGGGAAACAAGAGATAGGGTTGATTTCGGACCCCTCCACCAAGGGCCACGAAATTCCCCCCTCTTCCTCCATATATACAGCCCTTAGGGCATCGTTTAGACTTTGAGTTTTGTTTAGATTAAAAGTTCGCCATAGCTGCAACTTCGCGTACTTCGTTTGTGTTCAACGACCAGACAAAGGCGTCACAGAACCCCACCTTGATCAATAAAACTTTCATGTTATATTTGCAATATCCAGATTGCAATCTTAGTTTCTTGCTTGTTCTTCGTTTGCTCGCAGGAAACAGACCCTCGTGGTCAGGTTGATCGTGCTCCGGCGTGGTCAATAACCTCTCGGAGTTGGTTTAGCGATTGCTAAGGCGCGACGTCCTCGCACGTTCGTAGTCGGATCGTCAAAGTCGACTTCCACCAAAGCGATATCCATCATCTCATCGAAAGACGGGACACCTCCGCCTCTATCAGTTTGGCAGTGAAGCACCGGGAATTAAGTCAATCTGATGCTCAATCCCTCGAATAGGCGGTAATCCTGGTGGCACGTCTTGTGGAAAGACGTCAGCGAACTCCTGCAAAATGTTAGTGACAGCAGGAGGCAAAGAGGAAGGCACGTCCTCGCACGTTCGTAGTCGGATCATTCGGATATGATGAACTAACCCTAAATTTTTTTTTGGCTTTTTCGTGGACTGTAGGTATGAAGAACAGACTCGATCTAAACTACGAAAAACTGTAAAATCTCACCGAGCAACCTGGAAATCTGATACCACTTGATAGAGGCAAAGGTGTCCCGTCTTTCGATGAGATGATGGATATCGCTTTGGTGGAAGTCGACTTTGACGATCCGACTACGAACGTGCGAGGACGACGCGCCTTAGCAATCGCTAAACCAACTCCGAGAGGTTATTGACCACGCCGGAGCACGATCAACCTGACCACGAGGGTCTGTTTCCTGCGAGCAAACGAAGAACAAGCAAGAAACTAAGATTGCAATCTGGATATTGCGAATATAAGATGAAAGCTTTATTGATCAAGGTGGGGTTCTGTGACGCCTTTGTCTGGTCGTTGAACACAAACGAAGTACGCGAAGTTGCAGCTATGGCGAACTTTTAATCTAAACAAAACCCAAAGTCTAAACGATGCCCTAAGGGCTGTATATATGGAGGAAGAGGGGGGAATTTCGTGGCCCTTGGTGGAGGGGTCCGAAATCAACCCTATCTCTTGTTTCCCTACACATACGGACTCTAAAAATAGCCTATACTTATGTATTTCGAAATTACATGGGCCTGGCCCAATAATAAGGTGACGCAGCACCTAAAATAGCCTCGGGACAAAATTTATGAAGTGGCATCTTGTATATTTCGTCCAAGGCTTCATGCACCCATTATGGTGGCTTCAAAGTCCTGAAATCATCACTTGTAACTCCATTCTTGTTCCCCTTGCGCATGCCATCATCTCCATGCTTGTTCTTGCTCCAATGTTCATCCTTCTCCAAGCTAGGCCCTTCATTTGTAAGCAAAACAAATTTATCCAATTTAGGCAGCATCATATTCTCATGAACATTAGAATCATTACCAAGAAACAAAAGTACCTGAGAATTTAGTTGGCGTGCACGACCTCTAGTAATTGGTCCAGTATGTATAGCAGCAGGGGCTGTGGGTGTAACAATTGTATTGATGTCCTCATCACTTGATGATGATTCTGTGTCCAATGACTTATTGCATGTTTGCTTATTTAAGAATGTTGTAGCATGTAAATTTGATGCAAGTAAGGTTTATTCATCGAAGTTAGGATGGTTTAATGATGAACATTGCCAATCTTTTGAAGTGAATAAGAGCTTCACTTATATGTGCAAACTAAGTTCCAATATTTTCATGCCTTCTACTTCTTGTGATAATTTTTTGGCTTTAGATTTTATGAACAATGAAAGTTACTCATGTATACATGTGACATATGTGCAAAAATCAAGGGAAGTTAAAATGGATGACATATACATATATAACATGTACACCTTGTCTCTTTTGTTAGCCACATTTCAGATTAAGCAATGCCGAGGACGGCTTTGTTTTCAAAAAGGGGAGGATGATGAGGACATGACTACCTTGGATACGACCAAAAATATTGCATACATGCATATTTGTCAGGTGATTTCTAATGCAAACTATTCAATAGTCTATTTATGTTATCCGGAACAAAAATACTTCACACACTTTTGTGTTTTGTCTAATTGCAGGTGTATGGGACATTTGTACAATCCACATATGAAGATAAGGGAAAAGGAGATGTTTAGGTTGTGTTCAAAAGTCCTCTCACGTCACTTTTGGGCCAAGAGAAGATAGAGTCCAAGTTTCTCACGTTCTGGATTCAGATTCGGACTGCAGAGACATACCTGACTCAAAGCGCCAACAACTTTTCATACGGACTCCGAATTGGGTGATTCTTTTTTTGTTGGAAACTAGATTTCGTGCTCTTTCCAACCCAATTGGATTCACCTTCAAATTTGTCCGGAGCGTTGAGTTACGGACGAAACAATCTGACGTTGCAGCAGAATCCGAGTCAAACTACAAGCCCAAAGGTGTTGCATCACCTCCACTTGGGCCCATGAGCCTTGTACGACCTAGGGTTAGTTTTAGGCTGCCTTGGGACGTCCTCCCACCTCCTTGGCCGCCACCCCTTGCTCCTATATAAGTAGATCCATCTAGTAGCTTTTTCCTTGGGATTTGTTTAGTTAAAAGTTAGCCATTGCAACTTTGTGTACTTCATTTGTGTCCAACGACCAGACCAAGACCCCTTCCGGATCCCCACCATTATCAATACTTCATATATATTTGCAATATTCAGATTGCTTTATCATATTCTTGCTCGTTCTTCGATTGCTTGCAGGAATAGACCTTCGTGGTCAGGCTGACCGTGCTTCCAGCATCGTCAGTAACCTCAGGAGATTGGTTTAGCAATTGCTAAGGCGCAACGTCGTGCACGTTTTTAGTCAGATCGTCAAAGTCGTCTCCACCAAATCGATAGTTATCATCTCATCGAAAGATCGGGACCCTCGCCTCTATCACATACTAGTGACACTCTGTTTGTCTATGTATTCACACATGTATTATGTTTCTGGTTAATACAATTCTAGCATGAATAATAAACATTTATCATGATATAATGAAATAAATAATAGCTTTATTATTGCCTCTAGGGCATATTTCCTTAAGAAAGGCGTAAGGCTATCGGTGAGGAGGTGGCTCAGTTGTTGGCCTTAGGGTTTATCACGGAGGTCTTTCACCCAGAGTGGCTAGCCAATCCGGTGCTAGTCCTTAA
Organism: Triticum aestivum; assembly: GCF_018294505.1. NCBI lineage: Eukaryota > Viridiplantae > Streptophyta > Magnoliopsida > Poales > Poaceae > Triticum > Triticum aestivum. The sequence goes on along the minus strand of NC_057800.1, from coordinate 332,152,618 downwards.
GAAAAACGACACTTGGCGTATGTGTGTGGACTACACAGACTTGAACAAGGCTTGTCCAGCTGATCCCTTTGCCCTCCCTCGTATTGATCAGATTATTGATGCTACGGCAGATTGTGACTGTTTGTGTTTTCTGGATGCTTATTTCCGTTATCATCAGATCAAAATGGTAGTTAAAGACCAAGAGAAGACATCTTTCATAACTCCCTTTGGAGCCTTCTGCTATGTCTCTATGCCCTTTTGTCTCAAGAGTGCCCAGGCGACTTACTAGCGATGTGTTCAGAACTGTGTTCATAAGCAGATTGGGCGCAATGTTCATGCATATGTGGATGATATTGTGGTGAAGTCCAGGAAGGAGGAAACATTGATAGATGACTTGAGAGAAACCTTTGACAACCTCCGGGTCTATAAGATGATGCTTAATCCAGACAAATGTGTCTCTGGTGTTCCAGCAGGCAAGCTCCTGGGTTTTTTGGTGTCGAGCAGGGGCATTGAGGCTAACCCGGAGAAGATTACAACTATCACCTCTCTGGCTAAACCGGCGTGTATCAATGACGTCCAGCGTCTGGCGAACCGGATTGCAGCTTTGAGCCGGTTTATCAGTCGTCTCGGGGAGAAGGCTATCTCTTTATATCAGATGCTAAAGAAAACGGATGACTTTGTCTGGAGTGATGCGGCTGATAAAGCGTTTGAGGATTTGAAGAGGCAGTTAGCTGAACCGCCTGTCCTTGCGGCTCCGGTCGATAAAGAGCCTTTACTGCTATATGTGGCTACTAATGCCCGGGCTGTTAGTGTGGCTATTGTTGTGGAGCACAAGGAGGCTGGAAAGGAGTATCCGGTTCAACGGCCGGTTTATTATATCAGTGAGGTCCTTATCGAATCAAAGCAGAGGTATCCGCATTGGCAGAAGCTGCTGGATGGGGTGTTTATGGCAAGCCGGAAGCTCAAGCATTATTTTCAGGGTCATCCTATCACAGTGGTCAGTTCAGCCCCTCTGGGAGATATCATTTCAAGGACTATCAAGTTGACCATATAGACAAGTGAAAGAATGAAGTGGCGGACGCTTTAAGCCGTCTAGGTTCTCAGCGTAAACTAGTGCCACCTAATGTCTTCCTCGATGTACTGCATAATCCGTCAGTCAAGATACCCACAAAGGAGGAGTTAGCTATTCCTGACCCGGAGGCCCGGTTGGTGGCGGCTTTGCATGTTATACCGGATTGGACAGTCCCGTACTTGGCATACATGAACCGGGGTGTGTTACCGGAAGATGAAACCTTGTCCCGGCAGATAATCCGGCGATCCAAATCAATGACCATTATCAATGGGGAGTTACATCGTTACAGCATCACAGGAGAAATTCAGCATTGTGTGTCTCCTCAAGAGGGTTGTGAGATTTTGCGAGAAATCCATGAAGGAGATTGTGGTCACCACGCCGGTTCAAAATCCTTGGTGGCTAAGGCTTTTTGTCACGTCTTCTATTGGATGACGCCTCATGCTGATGCTGAGGATTTAGTCAATAGGTGTGACGGTTGTCAAAATTTTGCATGCCGAGCTCATGTTCCGGCTCAGGAGTTGAGAATGATTCCAATTACTTGGCCATTTGCAACTTGGAGGCTCGATATGGTTGGACCCTTTAAGAGATCCAAGGACAAAAAGACCCATCTGTTAGTGGCAGTTGACAAGTTTACCAAGTGGGTAGAAGCAGAGCCAGTCAGTAAGTGTGATGTAGCCACGGCGGTTCGATTCATCAAAAAGGTGATATTCTGGTTTGGTTTTCCACACAGTATTATAACTGCTAATGGTACTAATCTATCAAAGGGTGAGATGGAGGAATTTTGCCAACGTGAGCACATCCGGCTTGATGTAGCGTCAGTGGCTCACCCCCAGTCTAATGGTCAAGCAAAGAGGGCCAATCAAGAAATTTTGAGAGGTATCAAACCCCGGCTTATGGTTCCTTTAAAGCGGACACCGGGTTGTTGGGTGGAGGAGTTACCTTCTGTATTATGGAGTATCAACACCACACCAAACAAGTCTACGGGTTACACGCCTTTCTTCATGGTTTACGGAGCAGAGGCGGTTCTCCCTAGTGACATCCGTCATGACTCACCCCGTGTGATGGCTTATGTTAAAGCTGAGAATGAGAAAGCACGTCAGGACTCACTGGACCTGTTAGATGAGGAGCGTGAGTTAGCAGCAGCACGTTCGGCGATTTATCAACAAGATCTCCGACGTTATCACAGCCGCCGGGATAAGACCAGAACTTTTCAAGAAGGTCATCTGGTGCTCCGGCTCATCCAGGATCAGATTGATATGCACAGGTTATCCCCACCTTGGGAAGGACCTTTTGTAGTCAGCAAAAAATCTGCATAACAGGTCATACTACCTCATCGCTGTTCGAGAGCATAAAGACTCACGCAAATCGGAGGAGGAGACTCAGCGGCCGTGGAATATAGCTCTTCTTCTGCCTTACTATACTTGAGCCATAGGCTCTTCTTATGTACATACTTATGACAATGTATATATTATATAATAAACCAGAGCCTCAGTTAAAGCGGGGTCTCTGTTCTTTTTTACATCATGTGTGGTTCCATGGGGGCTTCTACTTACAAAGCGGAGTTTTATTAACCCGGCCCACACGGCCACACAGATATAAAGGGAATCACTAGGGGGCTTGGTCGTATTCGAACCATAGCTACACCTCTTGATCGGTTTAACACCAAAGAGGGATATCACTAGGGGGCTTGGTTGTCTTCACACCACAGCTACATCTCTTGATAGGCTTAAAGCCAAAAGGAAATTATGTGGAACTCAAGAGAGTTTGTTGCATCAAGAACAACTCAAACATGGGTCACCATTGAGCATAGCTCAAATATTACATGGGGGCTCCTTGCTTCTCAAAGAACAACGAGATTGCACCCTTGTAATAGGCTATCAAGCCAGGCTTGGAAGCCAGGTGTACTCACCTAAAACCCTAGGTTATCCTGCCTCTTTAAGTAAGCCACTCCGTCCAGGTAAACCTGGTATGACCCATCGAATGTTTGACAAGTCAATCTCATAGACCGTGAACTTGTCAAAGTTAAAACGGTGATTGGTTAAAGATTGAGGTCCATCTTAAAAGGCTTTGCTAAATGGTGTAACTCAGCGGCCTGGCAGCCCATGAAAAGCCTTGATTTAGGGCCTGGCAGCCCATGAAAAGCCTTGATTTAGGGCCTGGCAGCCCATGAAAAGCCTTGCATATTTCTTTTGTCTTTGCTGTTTTTATAATCTTATGAATATTTCTGATAAATCAATGTTTATTACAACCCGACGTGACTTTCAATGCTTAGTTGTTAGTACATGATCAGTTTTAAACCGGTAGTATGTTGCTCCGGTCTGGTTTTGACTAGATGTCACCAGCATTATATGAACAAATCAACGGCTATTATAGCCCGGTATGGTTTTTATATGAACCGGCAAGAGGGCAAGGAGTCATCAACACTTCGGATTGGTGTTTTTCACCCCTACTATACAAATAGTTGGTCAGCCAATGAGGTATGTCACAGGTATCATCTATTTTATATCTGGTTCATACAAATCTTGGTTATCCATCCAAATTATGTATATATTTTTGGGCATCATGACCCGCCCAGTGGTAAACCACCAGGACACTTTTAAGTTCTTATATGCAGGAACACAAATCATAATGGACTATGCATAAATAGATCCTCAAAGCAGGACACGTTTTCAAGTATCAAGCAAAACGAACATGCTCGATGGCATGGCCGATAAAGTATTTACACTATCTTATTACAAGGCATTTCAAAACAGCCCAAAATGCATAATTGTTTTAAACAGGAGTGGCAGACTGCAGTTGATAAACCGACCACCGGTTTAGGATTCTTCATCAGGACGGCTTGACGATTGAGGGTCATCTTACACGGTCACATTCTCTTCATCCCTCCCCAGATGCTGGAAATCAATCGTTGACCAATCGATTTCGGTTAAGGCTTGAAAAACGGCCTCTTCATGGATAAGGTGATAGAGGCGAGGGTGTCCCGATCTTTCGATGAGATGATAACTATCGATTTGGTGGAGACGACTTTGACGATCCGATTACAAACGTGCACGACGTTGCGCCTTAGCAATCGCTAAACCAATCTCCTGAGGTTACTGATGATGCCGGAAGCACGGTCAGCCTGACCACGAAGGTCTATTCCTGCAAGCAATCGAAGAACGAGCAAGAATATGATAAAGCAATCTGAATATTGCAAATATATATGAGGTATTGATAATGGTGGGGATCCGTAAGCGGTCTTGGTCTGGTCGTTGGACACAAACGAAGTACACGAAGTTGCAATGGCTAACTTTTAACTAAACAAATCCCAAGGAAAAGCTACTAGATGGATCTACTTATATAGGAGCAAGGGGTGGCGGCCAAGGAGGTGGGAGGACGTCCAAAGGCAGCCTAAAACTAAATCTAGGTCGTACAAGGCCAATGGGCCCAAGTGGAGGTGATGTAACACCTTTGGACTTGTAGTTTGACTCGGATTCTGCTGCAGCATCAGATTGTTTCGTCCACAACTCAACGCTCCGGACGAATTTGAAAGTGATTCCAATTGGGTTGGAAAGTGCACGAAATCTAGTTTCCAACAAAAAAAGAATCACCCAATTCGGAGTCCGTATGAAAAACTTGTGTGCGTTTTGAGTCAGGTATGTCTGTGCAGTCCGAATCTGAATCCAGAACGTGAGAGACTTGGACTCTATCTTCTCTTGGGCCAAAAGTGACGTGAGAGAACTTTTTGGACAGCAAATAAACATATCTTTCTTCCTTATCTTCATATGTGGATTGTACAAATGTCCCATACACCTGCAATTAGACAAAACACAAAAGTGTGTGAAGTATTTTTGTTCTGGATAACATAAATAGATTATTGAATAGTTTGCACTAGAAATCACCTGACAAATATGCATATATGCAATATTTTTGGTCATATCCAAGGTAGTCATGTCCTCATCATAAGGTTGGAGGGGTCAATGTAGGGAGCGTAAGTATGCTTACGCATTGGTGGCACAAGATCTTCAACATTATGGATCAACGCGGGCTGTCTTTTTCCCTCAGCATCATAAACCGGTTGAAAATGAGATAGATCTGTGTCCTCCGCCAGTTTGCTTGCAATCGGTCGCATCTCCTTTGTCAGCCTTCGGAGATCGTCGTTATTGAAGTCTGAGCCGTCTTCTTTCACACTAGGATACCCTTTGATGATATCTGTCGGTTCAAGATCCGGAATCCATGCCTTGGGCTGGATTAGCACGGTCAGCGCTCCTGATCTTGCGGCTGATCTCTTCAGTTCATTGATCCGGGCAGGTAGCATGGCCAGCTTTTCAATAGTTTCTTTTATCAGCGATGGCGGAGGCTTGTTATAAGCTGCAGTACAAATGGCTCGCTGGGATCCAGAGAACAACTATTCTATCAAGGTATAGGCCGCTTTAAGCTTCATCCGCATGTCAGAGCCCAGATGAGCAATGCGGGTCCCTATCATGGTTAAGCATCAGTAAACCGGTCATTGATAAGATCTTATGAATTAGAAAACTGCACGAGAGGGTACTTACCAAACACAGCAGAAGTCATGGCGTTAATCTGCCGCTTTAAGTCGGTCAGTTCTTCGACCACCGGCTTTAGGGTTGCCTCTGCGTCCTCGGCCTTCTTTGTTAAACCGGCCTTTTCCGTCTCCCAGTCTGCACACTCTTTGTCAAAGGTTTATTTCAGCTTCTCCATAGCTTCTAAGGCATTGGTCAGCTCTTCTTTGGCTTTGGAAGCCTCTGCTTGTAGAGATTTAACATTCTCTTGAAGGTCCGCGGTTTGAGCATCCTTCTTATTCAGCTGAGCCTACAAAGGTGAGATATATCATAAATACAAGTTATGAAGTACCAAGCGTATAACAAGTTATGCACTTTGTACTTGGGGGCTAACGCCTATTTACTCTATCATCAATATATTTTTCACAAGTCTCAAGTACATCTGTTCAAAGTTGACGCATTGATTCAAGACTCGGTTTACCATTGCAAGGATAAACCGGCCCTCGGGGGCTACACCGATGAAAACTACAGGAATACAATGATAAAGTACCGGTTTATTTCCAAATATCAATTGACATATGGAGGATCAGCATGCAAGGATTAAGATATTACAAAGTCCTGGTTTATGATTGCCATCATAAACCAGCCTTGGGGGCTACTTGGGATGATACTTTTACTTTGGATTTAAGAAAGGAAAAGTGATGAAAATACCTCATAGTGTTCCTTCATCAGGTTCACCAAACCGGCTTCATAATCACGGTTTGAGTGCAGACGGTTTAGAAAACCGGAGTGGAGTTCTTGACAAGTCGATCCTCCATTTGCCTTTTTCCATGGCAGCACGCTCTTCCATGGCACTATGTTTCGCCAGTATAACAGGATGCCCAGGAGAGCTGTGGCTCATACCGGTAATGATAACATCGCCTTCTTTGTCTCTAGCAGTCTTTTCTGGAGTTGATGGGGTGTTAGTAGCTTTCACCAGACTAGAAGGTATATCATCAACCCAGATGGGATTTGCTGGTTCATCATCAGGTACAGCAGTGTCAACTTCTGGTTGTTCATCGGTATTGTGATCTTGAGGGGGTGGTTCATCAAAGGTAGCTTCAGGATTTGGATTTGGACCCTCCGGTTCAGCTGTTTGCTCCGGTTCAAGAACCACCTGGTCTTCGGGCGGATTGTTCACCCGAGCCTTTTTGCTGGGTCTGGCTTTGGCTCTAAAATAGAAAAAGATGTGAAAGTTAAGCATAGTATATAAAGTATGAAAACATCAAAATAAGGGGTTGAAGTACTTACCCAGCTACAGTTTTGAGAGGAGGAAGTTGGGTTGCTGTTGACTCACCAGAGGATGAAGGAGGTGTCACCTGATAATTTGAATCGGACGGATTAAGAGGTTGTCGGAAATAGCCTGCCTTGGGATAAGAATTGTCAGAAGTAGGTGAGACCTCAGATCGGCGCTTTCGAACCAAGGTGTCAGGTAAACCGGCTGATAAAGGCAAAGGTGTCCTGTCTTTCGATGAGATGATGGATATCGCTTTGGTGGCAGTCGACTTTGACGATGCGACTACGAACGTGCGAGGACGTCGCGCCTTAGCAATCGCTAAACCAACTCCGAGATGATGAGGACATCAATACCATTGTTACACCGACAGCCCCTACTGCTACATATACGGGACCAATTACTAGAGCTCGCGCACGCCAATTAAATTATCAGGTACTTTCGTTTCTTGGTAATGATTCTAATGTTCATGAGAATATGATGCTGCCTAAATTGGATACATTTGTTTTGCTTACAAATGAAGGGCCTAGCTTGGAGAAGGATGAACATGGAGCAAGAACAAGCATGGAGATGATGCCATGCGCAAGGGGAACAAGAACGAAGTTACAAGTGATGATTTCAGGACTTTGAAGCCACCATAATGGGTGCATGAAGCCATGGACGAAATATACAAGATGCCACTTCATAAATTTCGTCCCGAGGCTATTTTAGGTGCTGCGTCACCTTATTATTGGGCCACGCCCATGTAATTTCGAAATACATAAGTATAGGCTATTTTTAGAGTCCGTATGTGTGGGGAAACAAGAGATAGGGTTGATTTCGGACCCCTCCACCAAGGGCCACGAAATTCCCCCCTCTTCCTCCATATATACAGCCCTTAGGGCATCGTTTAGACTTTGGGTTTTGTTTAGATTAAAAGTTCGCCATAGCTGCAACTTCGCGTACTTCGTTTGTGTTCAACGACCAGACAAAGGCGTCACAGAACCCCACCTTGATCAATAAAGCTTTCATCTTATATTCGCAATATCCAGATTGCAATCTTAGTTTCTTGCTTGTTCTTCGTTTGCTCGGAGGAAACAGACCCTCGTGGTCAGGTTGATCGTGCTCCGGCGTGGTCAATAACCTCTCGGAGTTGGTTTAGCAATTGCTAAGGCGCGACGTCCTCGCACGTTCGTAGTCGGATCGTCAAAGTCGACTTCCACCAAAGCGATATCCATCATCTCATCGAAAGACGGGACACCTTTGCCTCTATCAAGTGGTATCAGATTTCCAGGTTGCTCGGTGAGATTTTACAGTTTTTCGTAGTTTAGACCGAGTCTGTTCTTCATACCTACAGTCCACGAAAAAGCCACAAAAAAATTAGGGTTAGTTCATCATATCCGAACCAATCTGAGCCTTTGCATAATCTTTTTAGGGTTTTGCTTTGTTGAATTTGCGGTTGCATCGTCAGTCTAGTTGCTGGTCTTAGAGTCTAGTCTTTTAGAGTTTCGAGTTCTGGTCATAAGTTGTCACGCCGCCGCCGCACCATCATCATCGCCCCTGCCATCTACCACCACCGCACCGAATCCGTATCCATATACCACCACCAATCCGTGTCCATATACCACCACCGATCCATATCCATATACTACCACCGCTACCACCACCGCTGCCATATACAACCACCATATATCCACCACCAATCCGAGTTCTTTGCTTATTAGGTTTGTTTTCGAGATCCATCTAGTTTCCGATTCGTGATTCCTTGCCGGAGTCGGGTAGCCACGCTCCGTTTAGGCCCAAAATTTTTCGAAAACGCATTTTTCGAAAAAAATTCTGGCTATCCTATTTTTAGGTGTTTCTGAGTGTTTTGAGACAGGTGCCATTATAAGAAGTTTTTTTTTGACCCGTTTCCAGTTTTTGGGTCCGGGCAGTCGAAAAAAAAAATTTTGGTCGAAAAAAAAATTTCGTGCCCATCCTGTTAGTTTGACCTAGGAAGAGTTTTGAGACACTCGCCATTATAGTGATTTTTCGCAAAAAAAAAGCAGCGCAAAAAAAAGAGCGCAAAAAAAATTTTCAGAGTGTGCTTTTCCCTTGTTTACGTGCCGCGCCGTGATTTTGTTGGTGTTCTAGGCTCGCGTCTCTAGCACAGTCTAGCCTAGGACCAGCACAGTACCGTCGTTGAGCGTTTATTCAACTTTGCATCTCTGAATTGATTATTGCTGACCCTTTTTGCTACCATACTATAAGCCTTCCCAGCTCCACATACATCTACGTCGTGTGTTTGACTCTCCCTGGTAATCGCTCTATCCAAGCTTTGAGAGTTTTTTTGACTACAACGGTTGCCGATCACCGCCTGCTGCTGGGTAAGAACTGGTAAGAATTTGAGATTTGCTTGACGGATTTGTGATACACTACCACCACTTCTTAGTAGTCTGTAGGATCATATTCTTGTGTGTTTCTATTGCTGCTAACCATGCCAGGATCACAAGCCGACGAGATTGACTGGGAGAACTTATCGAACAAGGAGCTTCATGATAAGTTTCAGCAAATGATGACTGAACAGGTACAAGATGTGCTGAACAATTTTGAAGAGGCCATGGAGAAGATCACTGGCCTTGAGAAGACGTTCGAAACAAAGCTCGATAACAGATTTAATGAACTGCTTGCGCGTCTTCCACCACCGGCTGCACCTGTCGCACCTCTGCAACAACAACAACTACGCCCCCTTCCGAATCAGTATGGACGAGCACAGCGTGTTCCTATTGAGCCAGGACAAAATTCTGGTGCCGCTGCTACTGCTGTTGGTGCTTCTTTGGCTCCTGCTACTGTTGCTCCTGGTACCCAGGAGGATGATGAGTATGTGGGCGATTATGAGGATGAGGTTGATCAAAATCAGATCTACGAACAGCCACCAGCACCACCACCAGCAGGTCGACCTCAGGTATATATTCGTAATGGTAGGCCTGCACCACCACCTCAGGTACGATGATACCACTTGATAGAGGCGAGGGTCCCGATCTTTCGATGAGATGATAACTATCGATTTGGTGGAGACGACTTTGACGATCCGACTACAAACGTGCACGACGTTGCGCCTTAGCAATCGCTAAACCAATCTCCTGAGGTTACTGACGATGCTGGAAGCACGGTCAGCCTGACCACGAAGGTCTATTCCTGCAAGCAATCGAAGAACGAGCAAGAATATGATAAAGCAATCTAAATATTACAAATATATATGAAGTATTGATAATGGTGGGGATCCGGAAGCGGTCTTGGTCTGGTCGTTGGACACAAACGAAGTACACGAAGTTGCAATGGCTAACTTTTAACTAAACAAATCCCAAGGAAAAGCTACTAGATGGATCTACTTATATAGGAGCAAGGGTTGGCGGCCAAGGAGGTGGGAGGACGTCCCAAGGCAGCCTAAAACTAAATCTAGGTCGTACAAGGCCAATGGGCCCAAGTGGAGGTGATGTAACACCTTTGGACTTGTAGTTTGACTCGGATTCTGCTGCAGCATCAGATTGTTTCGTCCACAACTCAACGCTCCGGACGAATTTGAAGGTGATTCCACTTGGGTTGGAAAGTGCACGAAATCTAGTTTCCAACAAAAAAAGAATCACCCAATTCCGAGTCCGTATGAAAAACTTGTGTGCGTTTTGAGTCAGGTGTGTCTGTGCAGTCCGAATCTGAATCCAGAACGTGAGAGACTTGGACTCTATCTTCTCTTGGGCCAAAAGTGATGTGAGAGAACTTTTTGGACAGCAAATAAACATCTCTTTCTTCCTTATCTTCATATGTGGATTGTACAAATGTCCCATACACCTGCAATTAGACAAAACACAAAAGTGTGTGAAGTATTTTTGTTCTGGATAACATAAATAGATTATTGAATAGTTTGCACTAGAAATCACCTGACAAATATGCATATATTTAATATTTTTGGTCATATCCAAGGTAGTCATATCCAAGGTATTGGGTTTTGTTTCTTGTTCTACTAATCATGACAGGATCCAGAGTCAATTCATGGGCTTTGTCGATCGCGGGAGACGTGCCACCACCTTTGCAAATACCACAACCGTCACGAGAGGTGCACAAACATCCAAATGCACATGATCAGGTTAATGTATCTATACCACCATTTAATGGCCGTTTTAAACCTGCTTTATATATTGAATGAGAGTTCGACATAAAAAATATATTTGCTTCCCATAATTTCAATGAACATAAAAAGGTTAAGGTTGCGGTTGGTTCTTTCACTGGTTATGCTTTGGTTTGGTGGAGTGAATATTGTCGGTTACACCCTGATTATATACCTACTACTTGGGATGATTTGAAACTTGCCATGTGACATACTTTCGTCCCTGCTTATTATACTCGTGACATGATTAAGAAGTTGCAACACTTAAAACAAGGTAGTGAAACTGTAACAAAATATTATGATGATTTACAAACTACCTTGTTGCATTCCTCTTTAGAAGAAAGTGAAGATGATTTTATGGATAGATTTTGGGGAGGACTAAACCGTGATATTCAAGAGATACTAATTCATGAAGAGTGTTATCCTATGGACCATTTGTTTCATCTTGCTTGCAAAGCTGAACAGGAAATAAAACGACGTGTTGGCCACGAGGAGAACAAGCGCACGGTGCATATTCCAAGAGTTGATATGATTGTTCCTTCAACTACTAGGCATACTATGACAACCACATCCGTTGTTGTCAGGCCTACATCACCTCCACCATGTGACACATCGCCCCCGAGAGTGGCTACATCATCTGAGTTGATCATAAGAGGTAATGACAAAGGTACTGATCTTCCATCTCTACATGAGAATGATAAATGCCTTGTCAATTTGAATGCACCATCTGATGAGCTACCCACTACTTTGATCACACCACCTATTTTAGAGGACTACGTTGATAATTTGACTTTGCCATGTGATCAAACAACTGAAATACCAACAATTTTGAGTGCACCCATTGAATTAACTATTGATGCAAAAGAACCAATGTTTAATCATTTTGATATGACCTCTAATCTTGGTGATGATTCTGTGTTGAATGACTTATTGCATGTTTGCTTATTTAAGCATGTTGTAGCATGTAAATTTGATGCAAGTAAGGTTTATTCACCAATGTTGGGATGGTTTAATGATGAACATTGTCAATCTTTTGAAATGAATAAGAGCTTCACTTATATGTGCAAACTGAGTTGCAATATTTTCATGCCTTCTACTTCTTGTGCTAATTTTTTGGCTTTAGATTTTATGAACTATGCAAGTTACTCATCTATTCCTGTGTCATATATGCAAAAATCAAGGGAAGTAAAAATGGATGACATATACATATACAACATGTACACCTTGTCTTTTTTGTTAGCCACATTTCAGATTAAGCAACGCCGAGGACGGCTTTATTTTCAAGAAGGGGAGGATGATGAGGACATGACTACCTTGGATATGACCAAAAATATTGCATATATGCATATTTGTCAGGTGATTTCTAGTGCAAACTATTCAATAATCTATTTATGTTATCCAGAACAAAAATACTTCACACACTTTTGTGTTTTGTCTAATTGCAGGTGTATGGGACATTTGTACAATCCACATATGAAGATAAGGAAGAAAGAGATGTTTATTTGCTGTCCAAAAAGTTCTCTCACGTCACTTTTGGCCCAAGAGAAGATAGAGTCCAAGTCTCTCACGTTCTGGATTCAGATTCGGACTGCACAGACATACCTGACTCAAAACGCACACAAGTTTTTCATACGGACTCCGAATTGGGTGATTCTTTTTTTGTTGGAAACTAGATTTCGTGCACTTTCCAACCCAATTGGATTCACCTTCAAATTCGTCCGGAGCGTTGAGTTGTGGACGAAACAATCTGATGCTGCAGCAGAATCCGAGTCAAACTACAAGTCCAAAGGTGTTACATCACCTCCACTTGGGCCCATTGGCCTTGTACGACCTAGATTTGGTTTTAGGCTGCCTTGGGACGTCCTCCCACCTCCTTGGCCGCCACCCCTTACTCCTATATAAGTAGATCCATCTAGTAGCTTTTTCCTTGGGATTTGTTTAGTTAAAAGTTAGCCATTGCAACTTCGTGTACTTCGTTTGTGTCCAACGACCAGACCAAGACCGCTTACGGATCCCCACCTTTATCAATACTTCATATATACTCGCAATATTCGGATTGCTTTTATCATATTCTTGCTTGTTCTTCGATTGCTTGCAGGAATAGACCTTCGTGGTCAGGTTGATTGTGCTCCGGCGTGGTCAATAACCTCTCGGAGTTGGTTTAGCGATTGCTAAGGCACAACGTCGTGCACGTTTGTAGTCGGATCGTCAAAGTCATCTCCACCAAATTGATAGTTATCATCTCATCGAAAGATCGGGACACCTCGCCTCTATCAGGTACTGATCTTCCATCTCTACATGAGAATGATGAATGCCTTGTCAATTTGAATGCACCATCTGATGAGCTACCCACTACTTTGATCACACCACCTATTTTAGAGGACTACGTTGATAATTTGACTTTGCCATGTGATCAAACAACTGAAATACCAACAATTTTGAGTGCACCCATTGAATTAACTATTGATGCAAAAGAACCAATGTTTAATCATTTTGATATGACCTGTAATCTTGGTGATGATTCTGTGTTGAATGACTTATTGCATGTTTGCTTATTTAAGCATGTTGTAGCATGTAAATTTGATGCAAGTAAGGTTTATTCACCAATGTTGGGATGGTTTAATGATGAACATTGTCAATCTTTTGAAATGAATAAGAGCTTCACTTATATGTGCAAACTGAGTTGCAATATTTTCATGCCTTCTACTTCTTGTGCTAATTTTTTGGCTTTAGATTTTATGAACTACGCAAGTTACTCATCTATTCATGTGTCATATATGCAAAAATCAAGGGAAGTAAAAATGGATGACATATACATATACAACATGTACACCTTGTCTCTTTTGTTAGCCACATTTCAGATTAAGCAACGCCGAGGACGGCTTTATTTTCAAGAAGGGGAGGATGATGAGGACATGACTACCTTGGATATGACCAAAAATATTGCATATATGCATATTTGTCAGGTGATTTCTAGTGCAAACTATTCAATAATCTATTTATGTTATCCAGAACAAAAATACTTCACACACTTTTGTGTTTTGTCTAATTGCAGGTGTATGGGACATTTGTACAATCCACATATGAAGATAAGGAAGAAAGAGATGTTTATTTGCCGTCCAAAAAGTTCTCTCACGTCACTTTTGGCCCAAGAGAAGATAGAGTCCAAGTCTCTCATGTTCTGGATTCAGATTCGGACTGCACAGACACACCTGACTCAAAACGCACACAAGTTTTTCATACGGACTCCGAATTGGGTGATTCTTTTTTTGTTGGAAACTAGATTTCGTGCACTTTCCAACCCAATTGGAATCACCTTCAAATTCGTCCGGAGCGTTGAGTTGTGGACGAAACAATTTGATGCTGCAGCAGAATCCGAGTCAAACTACAAGTCCAAAGGTGTTACATCACCTCCACTTGTGCCCATTGGCCTTGTACGACCTAGATTTAGTTTTAGGCTGCCTTGGGACGTCCTCCCACCTCCTTGGCCGCCACCTCTTGCTCCTATATAAGTAGATCCATCTAGTAGCTTTTCCTTGGGATTTGTTTAGTTAAAAGTTAGCCATTGCAACTTCGTGTACTTCGTTTGTGTCCAACGACCAGACCAAGACCGCTTCTGGATCCCCACCATTATCAATACTTCATATATATTTGTAATATTTAGATTGCTTTATCATATTCTTGCTCGTTCTTCGATTGCTTGCAGGAATAGACCTTCGTGGTCAGGCTGACCGTGCTTCCAGCATCGTCAGTAACCTCAGGAGATTGGTTTAGCGATTGCTAAGGCGCAATGTCGTGCACGTTTGTAGTCGGATCGTCAAAGTCATCTCCACCAAATCGATAGTTGTCATCTCATCGAAAGATCGGGACACTCGCCTCTATCATACGAGATGATGTCCATATTCCTAAACTGAAATTGAATATTCCACCATTTGAGGGTAGATATGTTCCTGATATATATCTTACTTGGGAGTTAGAAACTGAACAACGATTTACATGTTTACAATATCGTGAGGAGAGACGAGTTGCTGCTGCTGTTTGTGCTTTCACTAGTTTTGCATGTGTATGGTGGTCTGAACATTGTAGATTATATCCTATTCCAACTACTTGGGCTGCTTTGAAAACTGCTATGCGTACGCGTTGGGTTCCACCATATTATCAACGTGAATTGCTTCAAAAATTGCAGCGTTTAAGACAAGGGAAAAATTCTGTAGAAGAATATTATCAGGAGTTACAAACTGGCATGATTAGATGTGGTATTGTTGAGGAGAATGAAGCTATGCTTGCACGTTTTCTGGGTGGATTAAATAGAGAGATTCAGACCATTCTAGACTATAAGGAGTATACTAATATCACTCGTTTATTCCATCTTGCTTGTAAAGCTGAACGTGAAGTGCAGGATCGACAAGCATTGGGGCGAACTAACTTTTCTGCAGGCCGACCTTCATCATGGACACCACGTGCATCTTCTACTTCAACTGCACCAGCACCTCCATTCGGTGCCATCTCCAGCCGTGATACAAGAAAATAGGCACAACCACCATTATCTGCCAAGAGCGCACCTGCGGGGCCTGCACATCATTCTTCTTCTTCCATGGCATCAACAGGGCACACAAGTGATATTATTTGTCGTCGTTGTAAGGGAGGAGGTCATTATGCGAGGGAATGCAAATCTCCGCGTGTGATGATTGCTACCGCGGATGGTGGATATGAGTCCGCTAGTGACTATGATGAGGAGACATTGGCTCTTATTACACGTGAAGAACATGGTGGAGATGATTCTGATCATGAGACGCAATACATGGCTCCTGAAGACGCTGACAGGTATGAATGTTTAGTTGCTCAACGTGTTTTGAGTGTGCAGGTCACACAAGCTGAGCAAAATCAGAGGCACAATTTGTTCCATACCAAGGGAGTTGTGAAGGAACGTTCTGTGCGCGTCATAATAGACGGAGGGAGCTGCAACAACTTGGCTAGCATGGAGATGGTGGAGAAGCTTTCTCTCACCACAAGACCACATCCACATCCTTACTACATCCAATGCTTCAACAACAGCGGCAAGGTTAAGGTAACACGTACTGTTCGTGTGCATTTTAGTATCTCTACATATGCTGATTATGTTGATTGTGATGTGGTACCTATGCAAGCATGTTCCTTATTACTTGGTAGACCATGGCAATTTGATAAAAATTCTGTACACCATGGTAGAAACAATCACTATACTCTTGTTCATAAGGATAAAAATATTACTTTGCTTCCTATGACTCCTGATTCCATTTTGAAAGATGATATTAATAGAGCTAATAAAGCACAACAGGAGAAGAATAAGAGTGAAAATCAGATTGTGGCAAAAGAATTTGAGCAACAAATGAAGCCTAATAATAAACCATCTAGTGTTGCTTCTGAAATTAAATTGAAAAGTGCATGTTTATTTGCCACCAAATTTGATATTGATGAGCTAGATTTCAGCAAATCTGTTTGCTATGCTTTTGTGTGCAAAGAGGCATTATTTTCATTCGAGGACATGCCTTCCTCTTTGCCTCCTGTTGTCACTAACATTTTGCAGGAGTTCGCTGACGTTTTTCCACAAGACGTGCCACCGGGATTACCGCCTATTCGAGGGATTGAGCATCAGATTGACTTAATTCCCGGTGCTTCACTGCCAAACCTTGCACCATACCGTACCAATCCAGAGGAGACGAAGGAGATTATGCGTCAAGTACAAGAGCTTCTCGACAAAGGTTATATACGCGAATCCCTTAGTCCTTGTGCTGTTCCTATTATTCTAGTGCCGAAAAAGGATGGTACATCACGTATGTGTGTTGATTGTAGAGGCATTAATAATATTACTATTCGTTATCGTCATCCTATTCCTAGGCTAGATGATATGCTTGATGAATTGAGTGGCTCTACAATATTCTCCAAAGTTGATTTGCGTAGTGGATACCATCAAATTCGTATGAAATTGGGAGATGAATGGAAAACAGCATTCAAAACTAAGTTTGGATTATATGAGTGGTTAGTCATGCCTTTTGGGTTAACTAATGCACCTAGTACTTTCATGAGATTAACGAACGAAGTTTTACGTGCTTTCATTGGACGATTTGTGGTAGTTTACTTTGATGACATATTGATTTATAGCAGATCTTTGGGCTGAACATTGTAGATTATATCCTATTCCAACTACTTGGGCTGCTTTGAAAACTGCTATGCGTACGCGTTGGGTTCCACCATATTATCAACGTGAATTGCTTCAAAAATTGCAGCGTTTAAGACAAGGGAAAAATTCTGTAGAAGAATATTATCAGGAATTACAAACTGGCATGATTAGATGTGGTATTGTTGAGGAGAATGAAGCTATGCTTGCATGTTTTCTGGGTGGATTAAATAGAGAGATTCAGACCATTTTAGACTATAAGGAGTATACTAATATCACTCGTTTATTCCATCTTGCTTGTAAAGCTGAACGTGAAGTGCAGGATCGACAAGCATTGGGGCGAACTAACTTTTCTGCAGGCCGACCTTCATCATGGACACCACGTGCATCTTCTACTTCAACTGCACCAGCACCTCCATCCGGTGCCACCTCCAGCCGTGATACAAGAAAACAGGCACAACCACCATTATCTGCCAAGAGCGCACCTGCGGGGCCTGCACAGCGTTCTTCTTCTTCCATGGCATCAACAGGGCACACAAGTGATATTATTTGTCGTCGTTGTAAGGGAGGAGGTCATTATGCGAGGGAATGCAAATCTCCGCGTGTGATGATTGCTACCGCGGATGGTGGATATGAGTCCGCTAGTGACTATGATGAGTAGACATTGGCTCTTATTACACGTGAAGAACATGGTGGAGATGATTCTGATCATGAGACGCAATACATGGCTTCTGAAGACGCTGACAGGTATGAATGTTTAGTTGCTCAACGTGTTTTGAGTGTGCAGGTCACACAAGCTGAGCAAAATCAGAGGCACAATTTGTTCCATACCAAGGGAGTTGTGAAGGAACGTTCTGTGCGCGTCATAATAGGCGGAGGGAGCTGCAACAACTTGGCTAGCATGGAGATGGTGGAGAAGCTTTCTCTCACCACAAGACCACATCCACATCCTTACTACATCCAATGGTTCAACAACAGCGGCAAGGTTAAGGTAACACGTACTGTTCGTGTGCATTTTAGTATCTCTACATATGCTGATTATGTTGATTGTGATGTGGTACCTATGCAAGCATGTTCCTTATTACTTGGTAGACCATGGCAATTTGATAAAAATTCTGTACACCATGGTAGAAACAATCACTATACTCTTGTTCATAAGGATAAAAATATTACTTTGCTTCCTATGACTCCTGATTCCATTTTGAAAGATGATATTAATAGAGCTAATAAAGCACAACAAGAGAAGAATAAGAGTGAAAATCAGATTGTGGCAAAAGAATTTGAGCAACAAATGAAGCCTAATAATAAACCATCTAGTGTTGCTTCTGAAATTAAATTGAAAAGTGCATGTTTATTTGCCACCAAATCTGATATTGATGAGCTAGATTTCAGCAAATCTGTTTGCTATGCTTTTTTGTGCAAAGAGGCATTATTTTCATTCGAGGATGTGCCTTCCTCTTTGCCTCCTGCTGTCACTAACATTTTGCAGGAGTTCGCTGACGTTTTTCCACAAGACGTGCCACCGGGATTACCGCCTATTCGAGGGATTGAGCATCAGATTGGCTTAATTCCCGGTGCTTCACTGCCAAACCGTGCACCATACCGTACCAATCCAGAGGAGACGAAGGAGATTATGCGTCAAGTACAAGGGCTTTTCGACAAAGGTTATATACGCGAATCCCTTAGTCCTTGTGTTGTTCCTATTATTCTAGTGCCGAAAAAGGATGGTACATCACGTATGTGTGTTGATTGTAGAGGCATTAATAATATTACTATTCGTTATCGTCATCCTATTCCTAGGCTAGATGATATGCTTGATGAATTGAGTGGCTCTACAATATTCTCCAAAGTTGATTTGCGTAGTGGCTACCATCAAATTCGTATGAAATTGGGAGATGAATGGAAAACAGCATTTAAAACTAAGTTTGGATTATATGAGTGGTTAGTCATGCCTTTTGGGTTAACTAATGCACCTAGTACTTTCATGAGATTAATGAACGAAGTTTTACGTGCTTTCATTGGACGATTTGTGGTAGTTTACTTTGATGACATATTGATTTATAGCAGATCTTTGGAAGAACATTTGGAACATTTACGTGCTGTTTTTATTGCTCTACGTGATGCACGTTTGTTTGGTAACCTTGGGAAGTGCACCTTTTGCACCGAGCGAGTATCTTTTCTTGGCTATGTTGTTACTCCACAGGGAATTGAAGTTGATAAAGCCAAGATTGAAGCTATTGAGAGTTGGCCGCAGCCCAAAACGGTCACACAAGTGAGGAGTTTTCTTGGCCTCGCTGGATTCTATAGGCGTTTTGTGAGAGATTTCAGCACCATTGCTGCACCTCTCAATGAGCTTACAAAGAAAGATGTGCCTTTTCTTTGGGGTACTGCACAGGAAGAAGCCTTCACGGTATTGAAAGATAAGTTGACACATGCTCCTTTACTCCAACTTCCTGATTTTAATAAGACTTTTGAGCTTGAATGTGATGCTAGTGGAATTGGATTAGGAGGTGTGTTATTACAAGATGGCAAACCTGTTGCATACTTTTCTGAAAAATTGAGTGGGCCTAGTCTGAATTATTCTACTTATGATAAAGAATTATATGCTCTTGTTCGGACTATAGAAACATGGCAACATTATTTATGGCCCAAAGAATTTGTTATACATTCTGATCATGAATCTTTGAAACATATTAAAAGTCAAGCTAAAATGAATCGTAGACATGCTAAATGGGTTGAATTCATTGAGACTTTCCCTTATGTCATTAAACACAAGAAGGGAAAAGAAAATGTTATTGCTGATGCATTGTCTCGTCGCTATACTATGCTTTCACAACTTGACTTCAAAATATTTGGTTTGGAGACCATCAAAGATCAATATGTGCATGATGCTGATTTTAAAGATGTAATGCAGAATTGTAAAGAAGGAAGAATGTGGAACAAGTTTGTTGTTAACGATGGATTTGTGTTTCGTGCTAACAAGCTATGCATTCCAGCTAGCTCCGTTCGTCTTTTGTTGTTGCAGGAGGCGCATGGAGGAGGATTAATGGGACACTTTGGCGTGAAGAAGACGGAGGACGTACTTGCTACACATTTCTTTTGGCCAAAGATGAGACGGGATGTTAAGCGTTTTATTGCTCGCTGCACTACATGTCAAAAAGCTAAGTCACGACTCAATCCTCATGGTTTATATATGCCTTTGCCTGTACCTAGTGTTCCTTGGGAGGATATATCTATGGACTTTGTTTTAGGTTTACCTCGAACAAAGAAGGGGAGGGATAGCATATTTGTTGTCGTGGATAGATTCTCGAAAATGGCACACTTTATACCATGTCATAAAAGCGATGATGCTGTTAATGTTGCTGATTTGTTCTTTCGTGAAATTATTCGCTTGCATGGTGTGCCAAATACTATTGTTTCAGATCGTGATACTGAATTTCTTAGCCACTTTTGGAGATGTTTATGGGCTAAGTTGGGGACTAAACTGCTTTTTAGTACTACTTGTCACCCCCAAACTGATGGACAAACTGAAGTAGTCAATAGAACGTTGTCTACTATGCTTAGGGCTGTTTTGAAGAATAATAAGAAAATGTGGGAGGAATGCTTGCCTCATATTGAATTTGCTTATAATCGTTCATTGCATTCTACTACTAAGATGTGCCCTTTTGAAGTTGTGTATGGTTTCCTACCTCGTGCACCTATTGATTTGTTGCCTCTTCCATCTTCGGATTTTGGGGTTAGTCCCACTTTTAACATTGCAGATTTGAAGCCTTATTTGGGTGACGAAGATGAACTTCCGTCGAGGACGACTTCATTTCAAGAAGGGGAGGATGATGAGGACATCAATACAATTGTTACACCCACAGCCCCTGCTGCTATACATACTGGACCAATTACTAGAGCTCGTGCACGCCAACTAAATTACCAGGTACTTTCGTTTCTTGGTAATGATTCTAATGTTCATGAGAATATGATGCTGCCTAAATTGGATACATTTGTTTTGCTTACAAATGAAGGGCCTAGCTTGGAGAAGGATGAACATTGGAGCAAGAACAAGCATGGAGATGATGGCATGCGCAAGGGAAACAATAACGGAGTTACAAGTGATGATTTCAGGACTTTGAAGCCACCATAATGGGTGCATGAAGCCTTGGACGAAATATACAAGATGCCACTTCATAAATTTCGTCCCGAGGCTATTTTAGGTGCTGCGTCACCTTATTATTGGGCCAGGCCCATGTAATTTCGAAATACATAAGTATAGGCTATTTTTAGAGTCCGTATGTGTTGGGAAACAAGAGATAGGGTTGATTTCGGACCCCTCCACCAAGGGCCACGAAATTCCCCCCTCTTCCTCCATATATACAGCCCTTAGGGCATCGTTTAGACTTTGGGTTTTGTTTAGATTAAAAGTTCGCCATAGCTGCAACTTCGCGTACTTCGTTTGTGTTCAACGACCAGACAAAGGCGTCACAGAACCCCACCTTGATCAATAAAGCTTTCATCTTATATTCGCAATATCCAGATTGCAATCTCAGTTTCTTGCTTGTTCTTCGTTTGCTCGCAGGAAACAGACCCTCGTGGTCAGGTTGATCGTGCTCCGGCATGGTCAATAACCTCTCGGAGTTGGTTTAGCGATTGCTAAGGCGCGACGTCCTCGCACGTTCGTAGTCGGATCGTCAAAGTCGACTTCCACCAAAGCGAAATCCATCATCTCATCGAAAGACGGGACACCTTTGCCTCTATCACTCTTTGCCTCCTGCTGTCACTAACATTTTGCAGGAGTTCGCTGACGTTTTTCCACAAGACGTGCCACCGGGATTACCGCCTATTCGAGGGATTGAGCATCAGATTGACTTAATTCCCGGTGCTTCACTGCCAAACCGTGCACCATACCGTACCAATCCAGAGGAGACGAAGGAGATTATGCGTCAAGTACAAGAGCTTCTCGACAAAGGTTATATACGCGAATCCCTTAGTCCTTGTGCCGTTCCTATTATTCTAGTGCCGAAAAAGGATGGTACATCACGTATGTGTGTTGATTGTAGAGGCATTAATAATATTACTATTCGTTATCGTCATCCTATTCCTAGGCTAGATGATATGCTTGATGAATTGAGTGGCTCTACAATATTCTCCAAAGTTGATTTGCGTAGTGGCTACCATCAAATTCGTATGAAATTGGGAGATGAATGGAAAACAGCATTTAAAACTAAGTTTGGATTATATGAGTGGTTAGTCATGCCTTTTGGGTTAACTAATGCACCTAGTACTTTCATGAGATTAATGAACGAAGTTTTACGTGCTTTCATTGGACGATTTGTGGTAGTTTACTTTGATGACATATTGATTTATAGCGGATCTTTGGAAGAACATTTGGAACATTTACGTGCTGTTTTTATTGCTCTACGTGGTGCACGTTTGTTTGGTAACCTTGGGAAGTGCACCTTTTGCACCGACCGAGTATCTTTTCTTGGCTATGTTGTTACTCCACAGGTAATTGAAGTTGACAAAGCCAAGATTGAAGCTATTGAGAGTTGGCCGCAGCCCAAAACGGTCACACAAGTGAGGAGTTTTCTTGGCCTCGCTGGATTCTATAGGCGTTTTGTGAGAGATTTCAGCACCATTGCTGCACCTCTCAATGAGCTTACAAAGAAAGATGTGCCTTTTCTTTGGGATACCGCACAGGAAGAAGCCTTCACGGTATTGAAAGATAAGTTGACACATGCTCCTTTACTCCAACTTCCTGATTTTAATAAGACTTTTGAGCTTGAATGTGATGCTAGTGGAATTGGATTAGGAGGTGTGTTATTACAAGATGGCAAACCTGTTGCATACTTTTCTGAAAAATTGAGTGGGCCTAGTCTGAATTATTCTACTTATGATAAAGAATTATATGCTCTTGTTCGGACTTTAGAAACATGGCAACATTATTTATGGCCCAAAGAATTTGTTATACATTCTGATCATGAATCTTTGAAACATATTAAAAGTCAAGCTAAACTGAATCGTAGACATGCTAAATGGGTTGAATTCATTGAGACTTTCCCTTATGTCATTAAACACAAGAAGGGAAAAGAAAATGTTATTGCTGATGCATTGTCTCGTTGCTATACTATGCTTTCGCAACTTGACTTCAAAATATTTGGTTTAGAGACCATCAAAGATCAATATGTGCATGATGCTGATTTTAAAGATGTAATGCAGAATTGTAAAGAAGGAAGAATGTGGAACAAGTTTGTCGTTAACGATGGATTTGTGTTTCGTGCTAACAAGCTATGCATTCCAGCTAGCTCCGTTCGTCTTTTGTTGTTGCAGGAGGCGCATGGAGGAGGATTAATGGGACACTTTGGCATGAAGAAGACGGAGGACGTACTTGCTACACATTTCTTTTGGCCAAAGATGAGACGGGATGTTGAGCGTTTTATTGCTCGATGCACTACATGTCAAAAAGCTAAGTCACGACTCAATCCTCATGGTTTATATATGCCTTTGCCTGTACCTAGTGTTCCTTGGGAGGATATATCTATGGACTTTGTTTTAGGTTTACCTCGAACAAAGAAGGGGAGGGATAGCATATTTGTTGTCATGGATAGATTCTCGAAAATGGCACACTTTATACCATGTCATAAAAGCGATGATGTTGTTAATGTTGCTGATTTGTTCTTTCGTGAAATTATTCGCTTGCATGGTGTGCCAAATACTATTGTTTCAGATCGAGATACTAAATTTCTTAGCCACTTTTGGAGATGTTTATGGGCTAAGTTGGGGACTAAACTGCTTTTTAGTACTACTTGTCACCCCCAAACTGATGGACAAACTGAAGTATCAATAGAACGTTGTCTACTATGCTTAGGGCTGTTTTGAAGAATAATAAGAAAATGTGGGAGGAATGCTTGCCTCATATTGAATTTGCTTATAATCGTTCATTGCATTCTACTACTAAGATATGCCCTTTTGAAGTTGTGTATGGTTTCCTACCTCGTGCACCTATTGATTTGTTGCCTCTTCCATCTTCGGAGAAGGTTAATTTTGATGCTAAACAACGTGCTGAATTGATTTTAAAAATGCATGAGTTAACTAAGGAAAACATTGAGCGTATGAATGCTAAATATAAACTTGCTGGAGATAAGGGTAGAAAACATGTTGTGTTTGCACCTGGAGATCTTGTTTGGTTACATTTGCGTAAGGATAGATTTCCTGATTTGCGCAAATCAAAGCTAATGCCACGTGCTGATGGTCCCTTTAAGGTGTTAGAGAAAATAAATGATAATGCATATAAACTTGAGCTGCCTGCAGATTTTGGGGTTAGTCCCACTTTCAACATTGCAGATTTGAAGCCCTATTTGGGTGAGGAAGATGAGTTTCCGTCGAGGACGACTTTATTTCAAGAAGGGGAGGATGATGAGGACATCAATACCATTGTTACACCCACAGCCCCTACTGCTACATATACGGGACCAATTACTAGAGCTCGCGCACGCCAATTAAATTATCAGGTACTTTCGTTTCTTGGTAATGATTCTAATGTTCATGAGAATATGATGCTGCCTAAATTGGATACATTTGTTTTGCTTACAAATGAAGGGCCTAGCTTGGAGAAGGATGAACATTGGAGCAAGAACAAGCATGGAGATGATGCCATGCGCAAGGGGAACAAGACCGGAGTTACAAGTGATGATTTCAGGACTTTGAAGCCACCATAATGGGTGCATGAAGCCATGGACAAAATATACAAGATGCCACTGCATAAATTTCGTCCCGAGGCTATTTTAGGTGCTGCGTCACCTTATTATTGGGCCAGGCCCATGTAATTTCGAAATACATAAGTATAGGCTATTTTTAGAGTCCGTATGTGTGGGGAAACAAGAGATAGGGTTGATTTCGGACCCCTCCACCAAGGGCCACGAAATTCCCCCCTCTTCCTCCATATATACAGCCCTTAGGGCATCGTTTAGACTTTGGGTTTTGTTTAGATTAAAAGTTCGCCATAGTTGCAACTTCGCGTACTTCGTTTGTGTTCAACGACCAGACAAAGGCGTCACAGAACCCCACCTTGATCAATAAAGCTTTCATCTTATATTCGCAATATCCAGATTGCAATCTTAGTTTCTTGCTTGTTCTTCGTTTGCTCGCAGGAAACAGACCCTCGTGGTCAGGTTGATCGTGCTCCGGCGTGGTCAATAACCTCTCGGAGTTGGTTT